>NW_019385308.1:98482-145910 GCF_000671375.1 Centruroides sculpturatus | reverse complement strand
AATATTGGCCCAACGATTCATCATACAAATACATGACAATATGTGATGTCACCGTTTGAAAATATCAAAAATTAGGCATCTTCCCCCGCTTACCATCTTACCCCGAATCACTCTATGCGTTGCAGTCAAACCAGTTTTTAGTTAGGATGCGTTTTAACTAGTTAAAACTAGTTTATACTGGATGTCTTTGTTAAAACCCGTTCTGTCTACTTAAAACTAAAATTTACTGCTAGTCAAAAATGAATTTGAGTTAAAACTAGTTTTAACTAGACAAAACGGGTTTTAACAAAGACGTTCAGTAAAAACTAGTTTCAACTAGTTAAAACGCGTTCTAACTAAAAACGGGTTTTAACTGTAACATATATATATTATCATAATGTATATTGTTTACTTAAGGATAGGCCGTCTAGTTACTAACAATTATACAATTTTTATAAGTATCATATTACTTCCAATTTAAGTCACATCATCACTTTAACAAAAGTTTTTCAGGAGAAAATTGTAAATAAACTGAATTTAAGACACATTGCGACTTTAAGTTCGAAGTAATACGTTGTATACGGGGTAGGGCCAAATAGATAAAATCATTTGAGCACTGCTAATGGGTTCCATCTGATCACCGGTTGGTCGTGTGTTTTCCGAGTTTTCTTCGCGTGTCTAACATCTAAATGCCGACCAGTTTTCCATAGGAACTCTTCCCAGGAAACATTTTTCATAGAATTTTGCATTGCCGTCAAATGAAACAATCATCTTTATGAAGGATTCTTGTTAGAAGTTTTAGTTTAAGTACAAGATATCCTTGAACATTTCGCTACTTTAAACATCCCCTTTTTTCTTAAGATGTGATCATTTATAAAATGGTAAATTTATTAAAGAAACTATTTTATTTCTGAAAGCAATCGACTCTTTAAGTTTTTAATTAATTTACATATTTGTACGTTTTATATCTGCATACAAATTCGAATAGAGAAACTCCGGGAAACATCCTCCATTTAGTAGATTGCGTTGTCATAGCCCGTAAATCCAATCCAAAAGAGTAAATTCATACACATCTAAATAAGTTGTAGTTTAGGGCCTCGCGCTTTTTAAATTTATCATCATCTGATGTAGGGGAAAATTATTTTTATCTTATATCTTAAGGCCTTAATAAGTGAAAGCCCGGCTTAGGTTACAAGTTTGGCTAGTTGAATGTAAAAGGTACTGTACGTCAGCAATTTTTATTTAAATTTAATTTCATATATATCATTTTATATATAAAAAACGAATTTTAATATTTTCATTAGTTACTAGATTTTAATTTAAATATAATTTGTAATTATTATATATAAATTTCATTAAAATTTTGTTATTATTAATCAAGTCCAAGTTTGACTTTATTCCACTTTTAATTCGAAGAACTTCGAAAGAATTTAAAAGAAAAATCAGTTGAAAATGTTTCACTTAAAATTAATTAATGTTTTTCGTTTGCAATTACTTCTTTTTATATTTTTAATATTGCGACATATTCGGTCATATTTTAGCAATAATTAATTTTCGTTTAATTGCCACACAATTTCTTCAATATGTACTTGGCTTCAATTTATCTACTTCATTCTCATATCCGATAGTGAAATGTATAAATGACTGAATGAATGAAAAATATTACATTTTATGACTAAGAAATTGCAGTGTAAGATATGTAAAGGCAATTAAAATTGCTTACAAATGCATAAATCATTATAAAATTGTACTAAGGTATAAAAAGTAAAAATATGTAAATTAATTGAAAACTTAACATTGAAGAGATGGTTACTTTCAGAAATAAAATAAAGTTTCTTTAATGAATTTACCATTATATACACGATTGTCTTAAGAAAAAGGGGGATGTGCGTAGTCTCTAAAGCAGTGTTTTTTAACAGGGGGCCGCGGCCCCCTGGGGGTCCATAAGAAGTTTGACGGGGGACCGCCAAATTATGCAAAATTTCCTTCAGAATATAATAAAAACAAAATTGATATATAACCGAATATCGTATTGAAAAGTGAAATAAGAAAGATAAANTCGGCTCCGTAGGGATTATTGGTGTCCTGATTAGTGTTTATACACCTTGAATCGGTAGTGTCGTCGTTGATTGGTCGGGCCGTCGACATTCTTTAGCATACGAAATATATGGAGTCGACCGTCTGTGTTTCTATAATCTGTGGCCAGCTGTTGTCGGATATCTTGTTCGGAAATTGAGTTATCGTACGTCAACCGGGGCAAATATTACGTTCAAAATTTTGTTCGTAAACCAAATTTTTCAAGCAACTCGGTGTAACTGTATATGTGATATCAAACAGGGTAAATACTTTTCACTTCTCATTGACTCTACTCCAGATATAAAACACACAGATCAGTTTTTTTAAGATATTTAGGTAAAGAAAATCAATTCAGAAACGTTTCTTGTTTTTCATACATGTTGAAAAAATTATGTGAGCTACATAGAAATATTATTAGTTTTAAAAATTACAGAAAATGGTATAGATATTTAAAACTACCGCGACATTTTTACAACAACGCAGGCAATATATCCGAGAAATACAACTATTTACCAGCGAAGATTAATAGCATAGTAAAACTACATTATGTTCCTTGTGTGACTCATAAATTAAATTTAATAAAACATTCAGTTGCCAAAGCTTGTCTGAAAGCACTTTATTTTTAACGATTTTCTTCGAAATTTATTTGTAGTTTCTCTTCTTTCATAAAGACATGAAACATTTTAGTGAATACAAATACAAAATGAAACGAAACTTTAAAAATTTAATTTACAAGTTATACAATTTTAGCTGCTAAGACTAATTTTTTGGTTATGGATGAGCTTCATTGAAAAATTTCTGAAGATTGTAATGAAAATCTTGTAAGAAAGTTAGAAGAACCACGAATTCTTTGTAGGTTTTGAAGATTTTTTCTTTTCATATGACATTCAATTCTACAACAATTAAATGTGACTAATAAAAAATCTTAAAACTGAATATTCAGATTTTCAAACTGCTATGGAAACTTTAAAAATTATTATAAGTTGTAAATCACAATACATTCGGAATAACTGTAAATTTTTATACTATTAAATGAGAAGGTATGCATTAGCAAACAATGAGAATTATGAACACAATAAACTTAGAAAACGAAAAAGAAGATTAGGGTTTGATGAAAAAGGATGGAGATGTAAAACTCACACACAAACAAGTATTTATTATAAATTGTTTAAATGTAATTTGTTATCAACTGGTTTCAGAGAATAATTGAGCGTAACAAAATATTATGAAATATTTGGTGGGCCGCGAGTATAAAAAGGTTAAGAACCACTGCTCTAAAGTACCGAAATGTTCAAGGTATCCTTGAACATTTACGGTACTTTAGAGCTTCTAGCAAGAATCCTTCATGAAAGATGATAGTTTCATTTGATGGCGACGCAACTGTCAATGAAAATGATTCCCAGGAAGAGTTTCTATAGGAAACTGGACC
The DNA here is from genome assembly GCF_000671375.1 of Centruroides sculpturatus. Taxonomy (NCBI): domain Eukaryota; kingdom Metazoa; phylum Arthropoda; class Arachnida; order Scorpiones; family Buthidae; genus Centruroides; species Centruroides sculpturatus. The sequence continues at coordinate 142,426 of NW_019385308.1, read as the reverse complement.
GATTTAGTTGTTAGACACGTGAAAAAATCCGAAAAACTCCACGAGATATATATCGTATTAATAGAACAAGTATATATGAGTAATCAATTATTATTGATGTTTTTAATCAATGATGACTGAAAAATATTAACATAAGACAAGCATGATAATGATTATTCTATAATTGTTTAAAATGGATTACTTAATTATTATTATATACATTTACACTATGAAATTTAAAATTTTGCTTAAAAAATTAATTTTTTTTCGGTATCATACACAAATCACTATTGGATTGATGAAATAAGTCAACGTAAAACAAGGGTCACTACTTTTGCGACTACTTTCTAAGGAAACTTACCCTTATTTTATTATTGAACACCTGAAGAAAACTTCGAAAATTTCACTCGCCAGCTCGTTGGGCAAGCCACCAACTGTCAGAGTTCATTGGTTTTATTCACTTAGTCACTGATGGCACAGTGACTGATAACAGTAACGGCCCACCAGACTGGTGAGCCGTTAATATTGATAAATGATATATTAGTATGAACTTTAATATGATTTTTAGAAAAATATGTATCTAAGAAAATTATAGTCTTATTTTTATTATATTTTTTTTCAAAATTATTTCTCTCTGTAATGCGATATACGAGATATTTCATCACCATATTATACTAAAACAACGAAGATTCGTCTCTCTTATAGAAATTTATTTAAAATTGATTTTAAAAAGATGAAAATAAAAATAAATTTTTTAATGTTTATTTATGATTTATGCAGGAAAAATTACATATGACTAAAAAACAAGCTGATGATTATAATTTCGGTGAATTTAATATCATTTTTAAAATTCTGACCTATGAGTACTGAGGGCATCTTTTTATGACCATGATAATAAGGGGTTGGCCGGATGATGAGATTTGGGCCCGATATAACAAGGTTAAAGGATAGATGAAAATTTTGGATTTTGTGTTGGACTTGAACCCGAATCCCTAGAGCGACAAACAGGTATCTTCACCGCCTCTGCCATCCGACCGTCTAAAAAAGAGATGATAGTAATACTCGATATTCCCATGTTGCCTCAATCTCAAATGCTGCAGCTACTTAATTTCGGTGATCGAAGAGAACTAGCAAGGTATGGTCACTGCCAAATTATATTTGATGGTATCTATAACTATTGTACACCCAACTAATATGTACAGAAACAATCATATCAATCTATTTTGTAGATTTATATAATGCAGGGTACACCCAGTTGCCGGATAGATAAAATCAAAAAAACACTGGTCAAGGGTTAGCGCCTGATCAACGAGCCAGATATGTGGAGTTTTCCTGGTACCCTTCGCGTTTACACCTAAGTAGGAACAGTTCCCATAGAAAATCCTCTCGGGAATGTCTCCCCTTTAGGTAAATCAGCCATGTGTTGCGTTGCCTTATTCCATTAATCTATACATGAGCCGTTGCAAATTAAAGTGGTTTAAGTCTATTTTTTGAAAAAATCGAGCTAATGATGACATTAGTTAAAATTCGTTGTGATCTTTTTATTTTTAAACAATTTGCAGTCAAAAACTTCAAAACCAGCACGATTTTTTAAAGTAGATAATTATTAGTTAATGATATTTTTGAATTAATGCAAATTAAAACCTTTAAATATCTCAATTTAAAAATAAATGGATTTAAACCACTTTCATTTGCAACGGCTCANGGCAATAATTGAAATATTAAACAAATTACAAAAAAGGGCACAACCAATTTTATATATATATATAATATATATATATATATATATATATATAATAATCAGAACAATATTTCAATAAATATTATCATTTCGTGTGCCAAATCAATATCCATTTAGCTAAACAAAACTTTTAAAGTGAAAACCAATGTTGCTATAGAATTTGGCATATTTTTATAACAAAAACCGAAAAGAATCTTATTTTTGATAACGTATAACCGTTAAAAATGTCCTGAAGTTCCATTTTATGTTGAATTTTAATATTATAATAAATAAAATTATATAAATAATAATAACTTTTTATATATTTACCATTTGACGCCCGATTACTTCAAATACGAAAACTAGTTACGTTGTGCAGAATGGTGTAAAGTATTAGAAAGAAAAGAAATTTATAAGAATGTACTAAAAAACACCGAGTGAATGCTAAATGTTATTAAAAACACAGCTAAAAAATAGGGTTCAAAAAATCACAAAAGTTTAAAAACTCTTCAGATTTTACAATTGTACCTGATTTTCTTTCAAATCTAAAGGGTTTTTTTTTCTTTTGAAGATCTCTTATCTAGTAAGTCTTATGTCATGCTTGTTTTCAATTCTTCTAGTATCTATCACATTTTATATCCAATATCTTCTATTTTTCGATTCGGTAATGGTAAAAAATGAAAATATCAGAAAGTATTTTCAAGAAGACCAAATAGACTTGAGTCTGTTTGAAAAATATTGGCAAAGATTTTGATAAATAAATGTGTTTCTACAATGGATATTCGCTTGTTAATCCAAAAACATCGGGAACAGCAAGAATTTCTATTCATAAAAGTTTAATTTGTAAGTAAAAACAATGAAAAACGTTTATTTAATATTGATAAGAAATATGAAAACATAAAAAACGAAGTTTTTTTGTGCACTAAACAGCTGCTACTTTTCTGTAAACAATAAAAGTCCATTAGAAAATGGCTCTTAAGTTTCTTCCAATTTAATTTTTATTCGGGACTTAAAATCGAGAATGTTTAGTTTGTAAAATGTCCTTATCCGCTATTTTTTTATAACGGTATTTAAATTCTTCCTTACATTATTTGTTACTATCTTTAATGGGAAGACAATTAAATGCAGAGTTTCCTTAATCATCTGACGACTTCTGGGAATCCTTCTCATTTAAAAGCAGAGAAAAGATGTCTTCATCAGTTTTCATTAATCTCATTTAAATATTTAAAGAAGAAGAAGGAACTTGTGTTCGGAAACTGAAAATAATATTGATTTTTGATATGAAAAGAATGTAATAAACCTCGAGTAATTAGAAGTTGATCAAATTGGATTTGCTGTATTTAAACAGGCTTCTTTTTTGGATCATAAATTTGCATAGTGATTATTAAAAATAATATAAACGAGAATGTAAATTTTGATTAGATGCGTAAAGTTCATTTTAATTATTTTGACGTTCTTGTTATATTTAGAAAATTTTTCATAAATTTCCATTACATATTTATTAGAAAATTTTAATTGGTAGTACTGTAGTTGAAATTTAACTTCTAATGCGTTTTTTTCTAAATAATAATCCATTTTAAAATTATTTTTTATACTCAAGAAAATTAATATATAAATAATTATACACCTTAAGTAAATTTAAAAAAGAGTTTTATATACCTAACATGGCTGCATAATAGTAAAAATTTCAATATATTTTATCAGATTGAACATTTAATTCAAGTTAATTAGTTATTGTTTTTTCGCACAAGAATCTATTTAGCTAAACTGTGCTAGAAGCCGATAAAAAGGTAAATAAATAAACGTATAAGCAATAAATATAAAGATAAGTGAAAATAATGAAAAGTTATAAATACATGCATTGTGCGAGTGTATAAAGCCTTCACAGCCAATTTATTGAATGAACCGCTAATTATAGAGTTGATAGTGCTTTAATTTAATGAATGCATAATTGTGAAATTTAGATTCCATGTAAATATTAATTACGTTATAAAACTCGAAAAAAACATAAATAAATAAATATATATATATATAAGAGCATCTTTCAATTTCATACATATACAAAAAATTTCATTTCTTTCATATGATTTACAAATCCAGGTTTTCCTATTCTCTTATAGGAGTCCATACTTTACTATTCTCTTATAGGAGTCCATACTTTACTATTTTCTTACAGTAGTTTGTTCACTTGGCCCTAAAGTGGCCGAGTGAACAAACTACTGAACACTTGTAATTGGCCGCTGTTTGCGCCTCATCAACGGACTAGCCATATGGAGTTTCGCTTGTGTAAGATGTAAATTGAGACCAACTTCCCGTAGAAAGACTACCTGAAAGGCATTTTTTCTTGGCATATCGTCTGTCTGTTGCATTGTCAAACCATCAATCCAATCCAATCGTTATTTAAAAAAAAAAAAAAAAAACATTTTTAAATACAAGCCTGTAAACTGTTAATAAATTTTTCGTAGTTACGTAGATTATCAAGTTCCAAGTTAAATATGCAAATACGTAGAGAAATGCGATGTCTATTCTGATCACAGATGCTTCCCTGAAAGCTATAACAATTTAGGAATAAAATAAATAAAAACAAATTTTTATACCATTTTTAAAATATTTTTAGCTTGTTTGTGTTTGGAAATTGGATCAAATAGTTCTGTTGACCTTCTCTCCATACGGCCTATTCACATAATCCAATTTATAGTTTTTATATAAAATAAAAAGTTTATTAACTCAAAAGTCGAGTATAGAATTTTCTGATATTTTTTCCTTTAACTTTTATATTTCTAGTAATAATAATATGCATTAAAGATTATTATTACAGGTAGGCCGCCTACAACGCGGTACATACGTTCCTTGAAAATACCGCGTTGTGGGAAATCGCGTTATAAGAGACACCAACTTAATACAAAAACTGGGATTCGGTTCTAAAAAGAGAAAAACTTGCCGTTTGAATGGCGTTTTTTGAATTTTTCAAACCAGCCATTGCTAGCCACGAATTTAACACTGGTTTCATCAGCCAACGACTGTCCCATTTGTTTTAAATAATCAAATATTTTCAAGGCTTTGTGTTTAACTGCACTTTTATTTAAAGGCAACCGTTTCTTGTTCATATCTTCTACCCATAATATTAGCGCTTGTTCCATTTTTTTTTTTTTTTTCATTATAGGTGCTCTCGGAGGAGCAACATTTTTCGCAAGAATAGATGATCCGGATGCGACTGAATTCCTAATCTTTTCTTCCTATTGCTTAATCGACCGAATAGTTGACTCATTTAAATTAAAATGCCTACCAATATCAGCTATTCGCTCTTGATTTTTAATTCGATCCAAAATTTCTATCTTTGTTTGAAGAGATATATTAATAAATCTCCTTTCTAACGACGGTCTTTTCTTTTCATTCGACATTGTTATGGCTAAAATTTTTTCAAGCGGTTTTGTGGACAGTAAAATCGCAAAAAATAACTTCCCTTCACTATGTTGTTAAAAATATACACCCAATAGAAGTTTATGCTGTATTTTGGACCATTTTTGCGGTCCCCACCTATTGAAAGAGTATAAATTATCGAAAATTCAGTGATATATTTAAGTGTTTATGGTAACTAATGCACATCTGTCTAGAAACCGGTCTTCCCCTGAAACTTTCACGGAAATAACACGTCAACGTGGACAAACAGCTGTTTTCGAGGACATTTAACTCTGTACACCGAACTGTGGCGCGTATTAAGTGATCCGTTGAGATTTTTCTGTTATGTGAAAGATAATTCGTTTCTAAATACCATAAACCGCGTTGTAAAAGTACCCTTTTAACAAAAGTTTTTCAGGAGAAATTTGTAAATAAACTTTGAATTTAAGACACATTCCGACTTTAAGTTTGAAGTAATATGTTGTATACGGGATAGGGCCAAATGGATAAAATCATTGAGCACTGCTAATGGGTTCCATCTGATCAACGGNTTCACGGAAATAACACGTCAACGTGGACAAACAGCTGTTTTCGAGGACATTTAACTCTGTACACCGAACTGTGGCGCGTATTAAGTGATCCGTTGAGATTTTTCTGTTATGTGAAAGATAATTCGTTTCTAAATACCATAAACCGCGTTGTAAAAGTACCACGTTGTAAGAAAATTTCCGCATTTTTCCAACCGCGTTGGAGCGCAAACGCGTTGTAAAGGTACCGCGTTGTAGGAGGCCTACCTGTATTATTATCTGTTTCTATGTACTCCTTTTTCTAACAAACTATAAAATTACTTTAAAACTATTATTGAAAATTGATCTGCGAAATAAATCCGGCCTGGATTCGTTCCAGGATACCTCATCTCACACTAGTTCAGTTAATTATCACGCAGTATCAATCCGACAAGCTTGGCACATTGTTCAACTCAATTCTTTCTAATCAATAAGATTTACTTTCAGTGCCTTACCCTGTATAGAAAGTATTTCTCGCAAATTAAGTTGATTGTAATTGAACTTAATCATTCATTAATTTTAAATTATAAAAGAATTTGTTTTATTAAGAATAGCGCGTATAAATATTCATGGGTAACTTAAAATTGTAGTTTCATAGTGATTACGAAGAGTTTTGCGTAAACAACACAAAATAACGAAAAAATGAATTACAAATACTTGTTTATCCTTTTAAAATTTAATGACAATATTATATTTTAAAGGTGACATTTTAAAACGTTATGTCAAACTTTTATAATTTTATTTTAAAAAATTATTATAGACCCTCGACTCTTTTACAAGTTTATCAAAATACGACAACTTTAACATTATTTTCGTGACGAAACTTTAATATTAACCTTATTACAATTTGACATGTTTAATTAAAAATTCCAATTAGAGCAGCAACGCTTGCACTTCCAAGTAAGTTACTGGAGCGAGAAAATTAAACATTCCTCATTATAGTTTCGTATGAATGCGTGAACTTTGAATAAGTAAACTATGGTTTTACATATCAATTTATAGAAAAAATTACTCTACGTAGAATACAGAGAAATATCATTAATTTATATTATTGTTCAGATAATCGATACTCGATTAAAACACATTTCAGTGCTGGATTGAATTGAATGGGATTGATGGGATAAAGCAATGCAAGGATGATCTGCTAAGTGGGGTGCCTCATGGAAGGACTTTCTTATGAAAACCTGGCTCGTATTTAAGTGTTAAACTGTAAAAAAAAATTTGGATAACTTCACATGGCCAACCTGTTGTGAAACGCAAACCGGCGACCAACTACAGTATGCATGATATTTCTTACTTGGCCACTAATGGGGCCATTTCATGAACAAAAGGAACTTTAGCTCTTAGAATTTACAAATTTTTACCGGACACATTTAATGTAATGATTTAAAAGTATACTATATATATTAAGATTCAACGAATTCGTAAATAAATAAAAATTTATGGATAAAATAATTTAAATAAAATATTCCATAAGGCAGCTCAAAGAATGAACGTATTCTGTTATTTCGAGCTACGAGTGTTTTCATTGTTCTCTACGCAAAATAATTCAATTTTAATAAATTAAATTTCAGTTTTATCCTTCGTTGAGTAGCCACTTGATATTCAATAAGCATAAATAAATAGTTTAAGGGAAAAAAAATGTATTGTGGCACCTTTCAAATGTATGATTTATGAAGCGGAAGGTAATGTTTTCAGATGCTAAATAACTAACGAAATTCAAAACGAAGATAACAATTTTTATAAAAAATGCATAATTGATGGGTAAATTACTCATACAGTGTGCATTTTCACGAACATATATTTCATGATTTTGCAATAAATTATAATGAAGGTATCTTAATTTGTATTCTGAAGAATATATAATGAAGGCTAGACTCATTCTGCGTACCAAAGGCCAAGCAAGGATGACACCACACTGACCACTGATCATGGTAACGGATAACACTCACCTTACCAACGGGCTTCTCGCGTGGAATTTTCCGAGTTTTCTTGTCTAATACCTAAATAGAGGTCAGCTTTCCATAGAAGTCCTTCCGTAAAGCACCCCCTCGGCAGAATTCCCATGTGTTGCGTTGTCTTATTCCATAAATTCAATCTGGATTTTTTCTGGCCACTCAACAGGTAAGAGGCAATAAAGGTAATTTTTATAATATAATAGTTATGTTTATTAGAAAGAATACATATTCAATATTCAATTAAATTAATGTTTAATCTGTTCCTTAATCGAATTCCTTATATATATATTTTTAAGCGGTCTGTAACAAAACTAAGTTAAAAGAGCGTTCAAGGAACTGTAATTCATAATAATGTATCACGTCAATTTGAAATTAATTTGAAAAATGAAAAAAGTTTCACTTGATAAAATTATAAAAATGGCATGTACCGGTACGTGTTAACCGATAATGTAAATTGCAGAAAGAATATGTGACACAAATATTTATCCATTTTTTTCTTATTTTAATTAAGCAGAAAATATCACGTACAACAAATTGTTATTATTCGTTTTCCAAGTAACACTCCATCAAAATTAAAGAAGTACAAATATCTATTTCCTAAAGGAAATTCTCACATGCAACCTGATTGAGAAGGAATAAAGACATAATAAATTCTGCCACGGATAACCAAATTTTATTTTTCATTTTTTAAAATAATTTGGAATGTCCGATAACGATGTTGCGTTGTTGGGCAAATTTATTCCCATTCTTAATCATTTCTAAGGAAAGTTGTTATTTTCTGCACTGCTGTATCTGGATAGATACAAGAATCGAACGCTTCTATTGACGAGTGGACTAACACAAACTATGTCCACTTTCATGCTTCATTATCAGTATAAACCAACATAGTCCATGAAACCGCATGACAAGCAGTTTGAACATAATGAGTTGGTTGATTTTGTAACGTGTGGCATCAATACGTGAGAGTTATACCATTACAGATACGCCTAAGGTCTAATGAGACCGACCAGATGCTTAGTTTCGAGTTATTCCTTCGGTAACATGAATGTGGATATTGCGTGGTACGAACTGGTTTAATGGGATCCTTCATTGAACCAGTTTATACCACGTGACATACAAAATACTTTCGGTTTGCCAAATGAAAAACTTGAGACTAAGCACTCATGATGCGATGTTCCTATCCAAAGTGCTCATGAAAAATTGAGAAAATCAATATTGAATTTGAACTTGGATTTCCAGACTGTATCTTACAGTCGAGCCACCAATAATGGGAATTCTACACATTTATTAAATCATCCTGTAGCTAAAAAACCAAACTAAATATCACATAATATACGAAACTATCTTAATCATCAGCATAATGTGAACCTTGAAGTGACAAGTATACAAACTCTGTACGGCATATCACATTCCGTTCAGTTCCAATTTGGCTAACTGATTATATTTCGTAAATTAATAACAATACACAAATTCCTAATCAATCAAATTAAGAGAGAATCGACGAATACATTCAAAATCGCATTTCTAAAAAAAAAAAAAACTTTCATACTATGGCGTGCTATAAAGTGATATATGTTTGATCTTCAATCAATGAAAATTCGATTTGAAGAATTCAATATTAAATTTTTCCATATTCACATGTTCAATCGTTTAACAAATATATCATTTAATCTACCAAATCTCATTTTTAGTCGATATCATCAATTTTGCCATTAATCATAGAATTAGATAATATTCTATTGAATTACCGTTGTAACATCATTTATTTAAATTCTTAATTTAATGTTACTATATTCTCATCACTATTAAATTCAAAATTAATTTAATAATGCTAAGAATAGAAGAAAATATTCTTGTCTGCATTGGATTGATAGGGTACGATAAATCAACGCAACACGTGCATCAGTCATGGGGGACCCTCTCTAGAGGACTTCTTGGAGACTTCTATAAGAAACTATCCCCTGTCTAAGCGTTGGAACACGTGACTAAAACCCGGGAAACTTCACGTGACCATTCTGTTGCAGAGGTGCGAACCCTCGACTAACTACCAGTGTTTAGTGGTTTTATCCACCCGTAGGCATATTCTTGTTTATCATTCACTAGAATAAAATATAAAATAATAATAACAAATCGGGTTAAAATATTTTTGTTTGATATTTTACGATAAAGAAATTTATTTAAATTGAAATTTTGTATTAGAATTAACGAAAACATTTCTAAAATTGCATCGATAGAAATCAATTCTTATACAGTCAGAATCAAATAGATTATAAGATTAAGATAAAACTAAGTTTTTTCTCCAAAATTAGATTTTTCTCGAAACTTAAATTAGGAGAAATTAGTGAAATTGTATCTATCCGAAATACAACAAATTAAAATAATCCTATAGTTGCATTTTATGTAAATAAAATGCATTCCTGGACCTTAAAATTCAATATCAATTTAAAATAAATAAATTAGATTGACAAACAACAGCTAAATAATAATTTCTCTAATGTTTAACTGTAGTATCTAATTTCTGTTTTTTTTTTCAATTAAAAAACAGAATAATTATAGTAAACCTTCGTAAAACCTCGTTTTACGACTTAATTGCTTCTCGCAAAAACTGTCATAAAGCGAATCGTCCTGTTACGTACAATTCCAGTGCCACAAATCAAGATTAGTTCCTCGAAATACAGTTTGAACTATATAACAACATAACAGAGACTGTTTTAAATTATTTTTTTCAAATGGCTTCTATTTCTTTGAAATTGAAAACACCTGGAAATTAAATTATTTTCATATAAAAATTTTCACTCGATACATTTTGAGATTTTATTATTATTCCCTTATGCATTTTAAGTAAAATTTAGCATACCCCTCTTCACTTCTAGCATATGTTAAAATTGTTCAATATGTTAAAACACTAACGTAGATAATAAGGATATAATAAAAAATTATGTTGAAGTCTATCATCAAGAAATATACAAACGAAAACAATAGTACGCAAGTATTTTTAATTAGAAGCCATGTGGCATTTCACACTACCATTCTAGAAAATTTATAGTTATTGTATGGTAAGCAACCCTCGTTTTTCGACTTATTTTACACAGTATTGTACTGATTATACTGTAAACGACTTTTGGATTTCATTGGATGAAAACCCGGTATGGCTTAAAAGCCAGTTAACCACTGTAAATACCAAATTTCTGTAATATTTTGTAACTAATTGTATCAACTGTACTAAAATTAATGCAATTCTATGCCAAGTTTGGATTGGTTTATGGAATAAGGCAACTCAACACATGGGCGATCTGTCAAAAGTGACGCTCAAGAGATTTTCAGTGGAAACTAACTTTTACTTAAGTATTAGACACGTGAAAAAATCGGAAAATACTTGGCCAGTTGTTTGGTAAGGCGCGAACCTACGTCCAGTGGTCAGTAGTGTTATCCCTCGGCCACTGGTGGGTCTGTACCAATTTTGTAAATTCATAAAATACACAAGTGTAGCTAGAACAGAAAAGACAAAATGCAGTTATGACTTTTAACTATTAAGAAATCTTATTTTTTTTAAAGAAGAAAATACTTTTCTACACAATNCAAGCAGCTCATTTTAAACATATTAAAAAAACAAGTATATACAGAACAAATTATAATTTATACTTAAGGATATAGACTTTTGGGGGCACACTATAATATTGGAGTAGATGAAACGAAATTTTTTATTTTTAATTGGTCAAATAATTCTATCTTTTTTTTTCATCTTGAATACCTATTTTCTTTACAAAAAATGTCATTTAAAAATTTCAACATAATATTGAACTTTAAAAGATTAAGTAAAATTTAATCTTATTAAATCCAAGGAAAGAAAAAAAAAGCTTGCTTAACGATTCGAGTATAACATAATAAAATATTCAAATGCTAAATATGCAAATTATACAAAAGATTTTAAAGATTTATTTAACGAAGAGTTATCAAAATCCTCTTCCACGTAATTAATGTTAAAAATCGATTTTTGTAATCAAATTCGTAGTTTCGGAGAAAATTTTTACGAAATTACAAATTATTTTCTTTGAACTCATCATGTTTATCTTACATTTCTTGCATTCTGTAATTAAATTCTCTCATTTTATAAATTTAAAATTAATATTTGTTTATTTTTTTACATTTTTTTGTAACCTTTTCCCGGAGGAAAAAAATCTTTTTAACAATTATTATTAAATAGTTATAAAAAAACGGTATTTCCTCCAAGAATTTAAATAGAAAATATAATACGGTCGAACCGCCCAACAATGGCCACGTCTAAACGGCCGCCATTTTATCACGAACGTTTCCTTTTGAAATGCGTACAGAATAACTTCCAAACAAAGGTTATCTCCGAACAACGGAAATTTGTTACGTTCCCGTAAGTGGCCATCGCTCAGAGGTTTGACTATATTAAAATAATATAGCTTACATTTATCCTTTATAATATAATTTAAAATTAATGGATGTGAGTTACTAAATATTGTATGTACTAAATATTTAATTTCTCTCCAGTTTGTTGTTTCTAATCGTTATTATTATTGTAAGAAGTATAGCAATATTGCCACACAAAAGTGATTATAGTCGAACTACTCTTTTTACCTTAATTGGTTCTTGAGCCCCACCAGTGAACGAGCTGATAATACCACTGAATACTGGTAGTTGGTTGCGGATTCGCACCTCACTCATGGGCTGACCACTTGGATTTTGCCGGGTTTCTCCAAGTGACACACCTAAACAAAGCCCAGTTTCTCGTTAAAAGTCCTTCCGAGAGGAACCTGTTGTTAGTAGATCCCATGAAAACAAAACCAAACTAAATCTAATTTGTTCCTGGAAAACCGTCGTAGAGTCTGGTACATTTTATCATTAAAAAAATAATTAACCATTTACACGAATATTCGCCCACTAATAGTATTTTATATCGAGTTACAGGACGATTATAATTAAAGTTCCGATTTCAGAATGAACTTGACATTTGTATGAATATATGTAAAGGAATATTATTAAAAATAATAATAAAACTGAACTTTTTGAATATTATTATTAATTATAAGAAATTTAAAATGTATCAATTTTGATTATAAATTAATTTTCTATAAAATTTTATCTTTATCTAATTTAATTCTTAATGAAAGCATTAAATAGAAAGTAGAATAGAAGAAAGGAAAACAGCTACTTCGCTTTAATTTTCTCTATATTTTGGCACAAAATACCCTGTTCTTCTTCGCTATAAAACGGGATAAAGTATATGACTTTTCTTAAACCTCCATTTGTCTGGGTAGGAGAAAACGTTATGTGCGTGTGTGGATCAGTGATAATTACAAAGATACAATAATGTTTATTATAAAAGGAACATTTGTGTACTTTAAATCTCTGAAGAGCAACTTTCTGTAAGCTTATCTCACCCTCGAATTGTCTTATTTTTCTCATATGGCAAATTGTAGTGGAAGAAGATCAAGTAAATTATCTAAACTATTATCGTACGTTGTTGAAGAACTCTGAAAGTGGCATTTATACGTCACGGGATTGTTTAAGGCATTTAAATAGAATTTTTTTAGTACAAATTAACACCGATTCTCATTCTCTGTTCAATTATTCCGTATCTGAATAATGGAACACATTCATATTGATACATCAAATTCTAATTTTATAGTTCTTGCCTATTTGATCACATCAATCGAGAGTTATAAGCTTATTTTTCTGGGATAATATTCTATATTATCTGTTATATATAAACAGCAATCACTCATAATAAGGCTCAATGCATTATTTATAACAAAATCTTGTCAGAATTTCCTCTATCCGTTAATTTGTAGCCATGTCTTCCGGCGTATTGATTCATTTGCCAAGTCCCGATGCATGATTTAAGGATTGAATTTGTACAAAATTATAAGAAATTAATGATATGGAATCGAAAAAATATAATAAATTTTGATTTTCATGAGTAACGTAATGGAGAATTTTAACCCAAAAGGGGGTAAGAATTTTCCCAGTTGACGTGTTATCAAACAGGCGGCGACTAGTCAGATATCGGATGAAAGCATTTGAGAAAAAAGTCTTCGAAACGGGTTTTGGTCTCAAGAGATCGCCCCAAACTAGTATAGCTTTAAGAGAAAAAAATAAAAGTAAAATTGGAAAAAATTGACGAAGACAGCGGTGAGATTTTGTGTCGAATTGAGTTCCTATACGTGCTGTTTGTTTTTCCAGTTTTTTCGTAATAGGTTCCGTCAAGAGATGGTTTCACTTTATTTATTCCGAAGTATTTATTTATTTTTTAATTTTAAATAAGATTCCTGATGGATTTTTGATGATAGATGTGGATCGAGGAATGGTTCGATTGTTATCGTATAGAAAGATACGTCTTTTCCTTCAATATTTCTTCACTCTTTTCTAATCTCCTTGTCTGTTTCGTATTTTTCGCTCCAATTTTTCCTTATATATTTCTCTTTCCTGCCTTTAAATTTGACTTACCTTATCCATTTCCTTAGCTCCAATACTTTTCTCCTTTTTTTATAGGGTACTATTAATAAACATTTACCTTTTTCGAAAGTTAAACGTAAGAAAATTTTATTTATTTCGAATTTGAGTCTAGAAAAAAGAAGAAGGTATTCAGAAATGGTTAATTTACTCGATTCCTCTTTTGACAGAGTACAACATTAAGAATAGTTGCTTATGCTGTAATATTGATTTCAATTTATCTGAGAAACGAGAGTTCTCCAAGCTCAATTACTTTTTACCTTACAACTTTTCTGTTCGAAATTAGTCTTTTCTCTTTCTGCCTTGATAAATGATTTCTCGGTTCCAGATTCGTAGAACGAATCATTCTTTCTACATAATCTCTACCTGAGCGGAAAATGAAACAAGAATTGTTAAATTGATAAATATCTGGCTATTTAGTCGCGTTCACTGTAGCTTTCAATATCGACTTTTCCATAAAAGTGTTTAGGGATTTAACTAAAATACTTGGACTGAATTTTATTTAAAAATTAAATTAAGACCTTGGTTTAGAGAAAAATATCCAATAAATTATTTTAAGCGGAAAGCATTCGTTATTTTATGTAAATACTGAGGTTATGATAAGCGAAACCAAAAGAGAGAAATGAATATATTTGATATAAAACGTTAGAAAAAGAAGAATTTAATTGATTTTATTGAAATATGATTACTCAATGCACGATTGATCAAAGAAGCAGAAATGGGTAAGTATATTTCTTTGTAAATATATCACCAGAAAATTTTTAATATTTGTATGAATTAAAATATAGAATATCGAATGTTTTCAATTATCCTTCCATATTTTCCACCCTTCATTAAAGATAGTATACTAACTTTAAGGCCTCTCGGAGATCTGGAGTCACTCGTTCTTTCATAGTCGAAAGTATATTAAAAATACTTCAAAAATTGCAATATATTTTAAATAATAAATTTTTACAAAAATAAAATAAATTTCTTCCTTATTATGCAAGAAATTCAATAGAATAAATAATTCATAATAAATGTTATTGAGGTATTCGTAAATATAAGTCCTGGGTCAAACTGACCCTGATGGCAAGTCCTGGGTCAAACTGACCCTGATGGCCTGTGCGATAAAATCTATCTTATTAATATAATTTAATTTTTGTTTAAATTTTTTTGTAAAATAAAATATCTCAACTACTTTTTCTTTAATTTTTCTTCGATAATATCTTTCAAAAGACTAACGTCTAATCCACACGAAAAGTTCACAAAAAGAAATAAAAATTAAATTAACGATCATTCAGAAATAAAATAAAAATGTAAGAAACAAATTAAATGTGTAAGTTAAATACAAAAATAGTTATTTATGAAATAAGGATTTGAAAAGCACGAGAAAGAAAACACGAAAAGAAAAGCAGTGCTAAAAGAAATGAGAAGAGTAAAAAGTGGATCAAAATCATGAAAAGGAGAAAAGGAAAATGGAAAAGAAGAAAAGTGAAGAATTACATAGCAAAAAAACCTAATAAAACTGAACGAAAAACAAGAGGAAGCAAGAGAGAAACTAAAAGATTCAGAAGAACCAAACGTAGGAGAATGAAAAACAGATAAAGAAAGAAAAATAATTCAGTAAGAAGTATAATAAAAGAAATAAAAAAGAAATAAATCTAAAAAAATAAGGGTAACAAAAAAAGATGGAAACACTATTGCTTAATTTATCGCTAAACGCTCAAGTTTTGTGGCGTTCTTGAAGATTGGAACAATTTCAGAAGATTGTAGTAGTTAAGAGTAGAAAACAACAATATATAAAAGATCCAGATGGGTTAGACATTTCTAAAATAAATCGGTCGACCAAAACGGTACTTAGAGGTTCTGCTAAAGTAGTAAGACCTTCGAATTATTACAGCCCGACCTTGCTTCATAGCCGTAAATATAATTGTGTAGCGAGAACATCGGTTCGCTCAATTTGATTTACACCATATGCGCCATTTTTAAGCTTCCTTCCACGAGTAATGAACGTTCGATGTCAAACGTTACACCTCAAACGATTTGTCATCTTCGGTGCCGAAGATTCGATCCCCCTTTGCCATTCGCTTAATAAATAGATTGCCAGAAGAATCGTAGATGAATTTAAAAACTTTAAGAAAAAATTCAGCTGGAAAAGTTTGCTTCTGCTCAAAAAAATAAAAGATTCTATCTTTTCTCTTTCAAATTGCAGCTTAATAAGAAAAGATGGAAACAATGTTTCAATTGTCTTATCAAAATCCTTATTTAGCCAAAGACTTTGTTAAGATTGACAGATTTCTCGGTTTTATCGATCTGTCAACCCACTCGTCCTACCCCAAAGAAGTGGTGAAATGTCTTGTAAACAAATAACGACAGTTGGAGCGTGTGACAGACTAGTGAGTCGGTCTTGTTGCGGGTTATACATTAACAACTAAGGAGGGTTTTTTTTCCATATTTAACGTTCCGCATCGACTATTCATCAGCGATATGAAAGAATTGGATTCATCAGTTGAATAAAAACTGAGTAATCGATTAAACGGTTATGTTATAGTATAAAGTGAGTTTCGTGCGATCGATCTTAAGTCGAATTCGATGTTCATCGACGGTGGCAGTTGGCCGTTTGCGACCGATCAATTTAAATTATAAAATTTGGTCGATTTTATTTGTACTCTACCGAGCTCTATCGTAGATTGAACTGATCGATGATAGCTTTAATAGGAATCGATTGAAGGACGAAAATCTTGATTTAAATTACTCTCAATTTTCTTTTGCATGAAAGTCATCGTTAATGGTTTATTCAGCCGTTCTTAATTAGATTTACTTATGTATGAATTCCGATCGACAAAATTATTTATTGATTAAGAAAAATTGGTATTTCCTATCTGGAATTGGCATAAGTTGAGCAGGAACGATTGGCAGAATGAATTGAAGCCACGAGATGTGCGTATACAATACCATTAATCTTTGTTCTCTTACGGTTATAAAGTATGTTTATCATATTTTAAATCACTTATGAGAAGCAAAATTTTATTTCTCGTAATTCATAATTAAAATTTACATATATCCAATAGATAAAATGATAGAGAATGTTACAAAGACGTTCGTTTAGGAGCTCATAAGCTTAGCATTTAAGTTTTAAAAAAATGTTCTTAATCGTTAGGCGCTAATAAAATTTATTTAATCAATACTTATAAAATGTAATCTTTCCCCCGAATAAAGTTAAACTAAGCTGCAAATGAAATTGAATATAAGAATTTATGTACAATATGTACTGAATATTTCCGGATTCCTTTCCTTTTCGGACCATTTGCGCTAGCAAATGGATCTCATACGACATTATGCATACACTTATGCATATATTCATAAAAGTCCATACGAATTACGAAAGAAATAGCAGATTTCCACTCCAACGATCCGTACAGTTCTGAAGAGAAGTAAAGTGAGAATGCATCCGAGATCCAGAATTGCTCTTGACTCAATGGAACCATAGGAATCTACGTTTGCAATTTAACTCTGCACGAGTAATTTTCGCTTTCATGCGAAAACATGTGAAGTATGCAAATAATTACGAATCCCGCATGTTTTTGATTTTCCTTATCCGGTTCGGTTTCTGTGATAACGGTCGACATGGTAACAAGAACGTCTCATAAGTCGAAGAGGTGAGTAGAGAGTAGAGCGTATAAACGTGTTGACAAACGACCAAAATAGTCTTTTTGGCTTGTAGAAGCATTTTAAGATTATGATAAAAATATCCAAGTATTATTAATTTTTATAAAGAGGTTTCGAGATTGGTAAAACGACCTAATTGTGAATTAAGTGAGTGAATACTGACAAAACGTTTTTCCCCCCTCCTGGTTTCTTATTTATCTCTATTACTTTCACTTGTTTTTTGATGATTTGAATAATTTTTCGCTTTTATTTAATTAAATTCTCATTTAATTCTAGCTCAGTCATAAATTTTAGCTAGAATAATTTTAATAAATAAATAAATAAACAGCTAAATATTTGAGCTAGAAACTAAATGGATGAATAAATATTTTAGTTAGTTTACGTTATAATTTTTCGATTTGGCAACTAAATTAACTAAAACTGAAGCTATATAGTGATTTTTTCACAGTCAGGTAGATCCGGAATCGAATCCGTGGGTCGAAAAACACTACGAATGTTTCATGGGTATTGTATGCCGGATATATTAGGTCCAATGTTTCTTTCAGAAATATAATCCGGGGCATTTTTTTTATCTGAAGGAATGGTAAATGCAAATGATCAGTCAGTTTACTTACATATAAACAATAATCATTTATGTGATTTTACAAAACTCTTTATATGATGAGATATTTTTCAATTTTCGAGAGTATAACTTCCTGGACTCCTTCGAAAGAAACCCTGGTTTGGCCAGTCTCTTATCATTCGGCCATCTCCATAATGGGTCTGGCCGAACCAATGATAGATGTGATTAAAAGGCCCTCTAATTAACTAGAGAACAGAGAGTCAGAAAAAGAAAAAAGTTTTCATAAACAACTATAAAAGCATTTCTTGAAAATTAGAAAAACTATCTTTCAGATTTTTTAAAACAATATTTTATAAAATTTATTATAATAAAAATCAAATTTAAAATCAAAAATAATACTTTGATTTTAATAAATATGAAAACATCCAATGGTTTTAGAATATTTTAGAAATTTTATAGAAATAATAAATATAAATATATATTATCATATCTGTAATAATATATTCTAAATACAGTATTAGGAAAATATTTAGAAATGTTTAGAATATTTTAAAACTATTTTAAAATGATTTTGGAATATTTTACAAACACAAAAGGATTTATTTATACATAGAAAACATTATTATTATTATTATTCAGATTATAATATTATAAACAAGTGAATTTTGAAAATAAAAGTTTATTGAAAAAACTTGAAAAATATTTTAAATTTTATAATAATTCTATGAAATATTTTAATAGGATTTATACTTAATGGAATCTAAACAATCAATCACAGGATTTGTCTTCATTCTTGTTATATGGAATGAATATAAACCCAAAATGGAGAATAGAATTAGCCAAACCTGTTTTTTAATATTTAATATATTTCTTTAAAGCTAAAATCATAAAAATTATAATTTTTTTTATAAATGAATGATTCAAGCTTGCTTGAGTCTTAATATTTTAATGTAAATCTCTTAAATATGGTATAATAAATCATTCCAAAGCCAATTTTTCTAAGAAATTATATTATAATTAGTGCAAACTAGAGTTAAAATATATCCTTTAAAAAGCTCTATACATTATATATATATATATAATCCTATAAAAGTTTTGTAATTAATACATATCAAATAAAAATATTTACAATTACCTTTTGTTTGAGTTATTATAGAAAATAAATTACTACCTGAAATTTTATTTCTTTACACTTCTTTTTTTATTAGCTATATAAAAATAATGTCAAAAGCTAAATTTAATTTCGTTAACTTATTTTTTTATTAAATTTAATTTTTTATGATGAAAATATCTGAAATAATATGTTTTTAATCATTTACTAAAAATTGTTTATTTTTAGTTCTTTTTGTCAAATAAATCAATTAAGAAACTAATTAAATGAATAAATCAAATATTAAAGCTGTGACTTATGATATTAAAATGCATTATAATATAATTAATATTAATATGGATTATCTACAAGGTATCCCAAAAATCCGTGTACGAACCAGTTGCCGAGTGGATAAAGCCACCGAATACTAGTACAGTAGTTGGTCATGGGTTCGCGCCGGACTAACCGCGTGGATTTCCGGGTTTTATCAACGTTTCTAGCACTAAAATAGGGATCACTTTCCCATAGAAATTCCTCCCATGATCCCCTTTCGAGAATCCTTCATTGTCTTATTCAATCAATACAATCCCAATAATCCATATCCATGGCCATTTTATTACTTATGCTACTTTTATATAGATTAAAAATGAGCAATAGTAAACCATAAAGAGAAGTAAAAATGTTCTCCAAGCAGCTCATTTTAAACATATTAAAAAAACAAGTATATACAGAACAAATTATAATTTATACTTAAGGATATAGACTTTTGGGGGCACACTATAATATTGGAGTAGATGAAACGAAATTTTTTATTTTTAATTGGTCAAATAATTCTATCTTTTTTTTTTCATCTTGAATACCTATTTTCTTTGTATGCAATAGTCCTTATTGTCATTAGTTTGTAGTAAAGAATGCCACACTCTCAGGTAGTTTCTGATAAGTTTATGCTGGACTGTATTATTATTATCTACAGAAAAGAATACAAAAGTTATAATAAAATTTTAATCAATAGATATATATCTAGTAAAAGACAAATTGGTAAAAAAGATTATAAATAGCATTTGGACTAAAAAGACTAACCACAGAAAGAACTTGTGCTTTAACTGAATGATTGACTAGCACAAAGGACTTCAGCCTGTAACCATATAAAAAGCCTAACCACGTAAAGGATAGAAAACACCAGCAGTCAAAACCAGTAACTGTCCAACACAAAAGGATCTAACCTATAGTACTAGTCCCCTTTTAGTACTATGAGTTAACTAGATCTTATGTTTGACAGTTTCTGGTTTTGACTGGTGATTTTTTTATATTGTATAGTTTCGAATTTTCTGTTTTCTAATTAAGATATAAGAATTACAAGCATTTCTTATATTATAATGCATTTCAAATTAAAAATTTTCATTTTATATTCAAAAACTATCATCAACTAATCACGAATCATCCTCATCGACAAACAATTTATCATTTATTAAAAATTTCAATATAAATACAGTTTCAGACTTTAATTTTTTATATTTATTTTTCAACGAAATTAACGTTTTAAATAAAAAATGAATACGAATTAAAGTTAGAAAGTGTTTAAATCACCTTCTCACTTTTCTCTTAATCGTATTTGTAGGTTGAATTGTCAATTTTCGAAGAAAACTCTATTTAAACTGGTATTTAAAAATTAATACTTTTAGAAAGAAATTGTTTAAAAATAAATTCCTTTTAGTACGTTGAAACACGATATATTTCAAGCATTTCAGGCATTGAATCACTAAGTGTACCAGTAAATCTATGAATAACTCAAAACCTGGCTTTCCCCAATAATCATTTAAAGTATTTTATAAGAGAAAATTTTAGGTAAAAGTCAATTTTTTAGATATAATCGTTTTAAAATTAGAGTTTTTTGATTTGTTTCTAATATGATTCTATAGCTTATTACTAGCTACAACGATTAAAGTCATCCAATAACTCAAAGCTTAAAGGAATTTAAAAAAGAGGATAAATATAGTTTTTTATAGTAAAAATTTTTTTATCATAAACATTTTCTAAAGTAATGAAATTTGTGGAATAATTCTATCAAAAACACTAAAAGTCTTTTTATAAAGCATAAGCAATTTATAAAGCATTTTTATTAATAAATCTGGAAATTTCAAAAGAATTTATCACTGTTAACAATTTTACATTATAATAAAAACTTCTTTTGTACTAAAATAAATTTTAAATTAATTAAAATTGAATTAATATATCAAAATACTTAAAATGTCCTTTTAGAAATTTACTTTCTTTTAATCAAAATTTTGATTTTATTTAATGATAAAGATCTTATTTATCTCAACAGTTTATTGAGAGAACTGCCGAACTTTTGACATGTATGACACATTTGAACACAAGAATCAATACATTGAATTGGATTGTGTGTTAAGGCAACGTAATACATGAGCATTCTGTCTCTCGGGAGGACTTTCTATGAGAAACAGGTCCTTATTTAGATGTTAAACACATGAAGAAACCAGGGTAACTTCACTTGGCTAGCCCATTGGTAAGGTACGAACCTGCAAACAACTACCAGTGTTTAAGCGAAAATTATACTATGATATAAAATATCAGTATAATTCTTGCAATAAAATATCATATTTATTTTAATTACTTTTATATAATTTTAAAATTAATAATTAGTCTAGTATTGTAAACTTACATACAGTACAGCAAATATTAATCTTATACTCCCAGGGTGTTTCAGTGATCCAGAGAGATCCGGAAAGTTATCTGTTTAAGGCCTCAGATATATTTTAAAAAGCGTTAAAATTGTATTATACTTTTAAACTAATAAAAATTTGAAAAAAAAAAAATAGTTTTCTTCTTCAAAGATTACACAAAAACACAATGAAACGAATCATTCTAGCAAGTGTTTTCAGTATCTCGTAAATACCAGACCGAAATACATGGCGCTCCGTTGATACGTGAAGTTATTAAAAATTAAAATTATAAAGTTATTCAATTATTAATATTTATTTTGTTGTTTGTTTTAATATACAGTCAAACTTCAAAGTAATGGCCGTTTTACTTTCCCGGCTGTTATGTATAAATAAAACCTGTCCAAAATTGAACTTTAATAAAACGGAATGCTTCCTAAACAGGAAAAATTCGTAGAAACACAACGAAATAGGAGTTTGGTTTACATAGGTTTCACTGTATATAAGGGAAAGTATTGGAATCGTGTCAACTTTGACCCTCTGTATTTTTTGAAAATCTCCACATTTTGAGACCTCCTAAACCCAAAAAAGTAAAAAAAATGGGAAAATTCCGTGGATGTGTATGTGTGGGTGTGTTCGTGTGTATGTTCGCATCTGTTTCGTTTAATATCTCAGGATAGGGTAAAGATTAAGTAACGAAATTTGACATGGTAGCTTGTACGTAAGGGCATAAATGTTATTAAATTTTGGTGGTAAAATGTCGAGGGGGTGGTAAGATAGAGTGGGGTTATGTGTCCTATCTCGACAGAAGTCGAACTTAATGAAGATTTTACTCGTTTTTAGCATTTACAATTTTTTATAAAACCCATCGATACTCTGAAAATTATATTTTTAATTATTATAAAATGGCATGAAGCTTAAAAAGTTTTTATAATAAAATTGAATAACAGATGGCACCACACACAATTTTATTTATTGTGACTAATAATAAAAAAGTTTTTAAATAAAATCTTATAACAGCCGGAAAAGTTACGCAACCAGTTGCTGGATTTTTAAAAATTTTATATGCATTCTTCTTAAAGAAAATAAATAAGTTCCTGAAAAAAAATGGCCTCTGTTTATAGGTGGCCGTTATTGGGAGGTTCGACTGTAATTGGTCTCTTATTTCTTTACTAAGTATGGAGCTACTTAACTCTGTACTTCACAGCTGTAATAAAAAACAAATACTATATGAACGTATCCTATACCTTCTCGCAAGAACTGAAGTATTACATCAATATATTCTAATCCGTTAAAACAAAATGTAAATAATAACTATAATTAAAAAAAAAATTGCATAGAAATATCTAATTATATCTAATTTCCATCTTAAAAACTATGTGAAAATAAATATAATAATTCAACAAATTTTACATTTAATTCATTTTTGTTGTTGCAATGATAAATTCTTAAACAAATGATGGATAATTAAATATTTAACAATTTTATATTTAAATGCTTATCAGCTAGTACAGTACTTCAACAGCATATGAATTAAACATAAGCTTTATTGAATTATATTTACTTTGTAGATGGAGATCAAATATTTCTGTATTATTTTATTTATAGAAACAAATAACTCGATAAATATGCCCTTTTCACCTCTATTTCATTCTTGTTAAATTAGTTTTTTATTATTATTACAACTTTTATTAATGTATATTTTAATATCTGGCCAGATGGCCGAAGAGTTAACCTCTTAAGACATAGACATACAGCTCTGGGGATGCTGGAATCGAATCCGGGCAAGCAAGAATTGTTCTTGGACGGTAAGTCCCGGATATGTTCCCCTCATTCACCAGTGCCGAGTGAATAAAGGCACTGAACACTAATCGTGGGTTTGTGCCAGACCAACGGGCTGCTATGCGGAGTTTTCTGGGTTTTATTCACGTGTGTATTAATTAAATAGGGGCAGAAGGTCCTTCCGGGATGTTTAGTCTCGATTATGAGAATATCACATGGTTCTAAGTCGTCCATTGAGACCATTCACTGAACGAGTTCGTGACACGTGACACTCCCGACATGTTCGTGTTGTTACTCCCATAAATCGAGACTAAGCACCCGAGAAGCATTCGTCCGAGTGTTAGGTAGCTTTATCCGATGAAACCAAACTCCCACTACCCGGCTGTTCCATTGTGGACTACTAAACTTCTACGATGGGTATGAGAAAAGGCCTTTTTAGTGCCCAGAGGGCGGAAAGAATTAAGGGAAAAAACAATTCACTCTTTCTTCATAAAAATTTTAAATTTTAATTTAAAATTACATATAAGGATTTTGTAGTTACAATTTAACTCTTCAAAATAAAATAATAAAATTCACGAATTGAAAATGTGAGAAACTTACAAAACAAGTTTTTTCTCTCTCTCTTGTAGTAAAAGGTATCATCTTTAGTGATTCGACCTTATTATTTTTATTTTTCCCGTTATATCCCGTTGGAGTCAGTAACAGCTGCGTGTAATAGGCTTATGTATTCAGAAGTAGGTGTAACGACATTTTTCTTTAATGGAGAACTCTTAAATGCTCTTTAATTACTGATCTGTAACGGTGAGATCTTTAAGAGAACATCTCAGCATCTTACTGTTTCTATTACGTAAACAAAAATATCACGATATAAATGGCACTTAAGAATGAATTTTTATAAACTGTTTTAATTGTGTTACAACGTTATGATATTATCAGCTTCTTCTACTAGTAACTTCAATTATTCTTTGTTGTTAACTTTTGGAAGCTTGAAATTGGAGAAAATGAATAATAAATTAAATTTTATTTTGATCAACAATTTATTTTTCTATTAATATATTAGTTAAATGCGGTTAAAAACAGTATTAAATCGCGTGAAGATGTATAAATAAACGTAAATCTTGTTACGAGAACTGATATGATAATAGCTTGTTATCTACTACTGAACTAGAAGATGCCATTTTTTACATATAAATATAAATATACTTGCAAATACGATAATTTAGCTTTAAATAAGATTAAAATAAAAAAGCGGTTATTAAATACAACGGCTACCTACCAACAACGACCATTTTTATATATCTTTGTCAGAAACCGTGGTTCAGAGGTTTGTAAATTAAAATGCAAAGATTTACTTCCTATCACATCTTGCTAAATCCAGAAGCGTCGTTAGAAAGGAATAGAGAGGTGTCATAGGTAGCTCTTAACCAAAAATAAGCTTAAAATTTTACACACAAACCTACATGGCCGTCCGCAGAGGGGCTAACGGGGCACTTGACTTTCCTAGGATCGAATAAAAATTCCAGAAATTATAATCGTAAAAGTGATTGAGATATATAACCCTATATTCTCGACCGTGGGACACTTTATCTATCTTTGTATTGATGCAATACTATTCTATAATTTACTTGTGAAAAAAATTCAAAAATATTAAAAATTTATTAATGTAATCATTTGTCTCCAAGGTACCCTTTGGCGCCCTGGTAAATTTTCTGAGGACGTCCATGCAAACCTACATAATCAATAATTCAATTCTCCACTATGCTTAACTCTTTTTTATAAATTTTTTAAGTTCTAAAACTTTACATTCATTTGAAAATCTAGTTGTAAGAGCAAGGAGAAAAGTACTTAAAAATATAATTAAAAATTTTCGCTTTTTTGAGCTTTTTTTTGAATTAATGGATGTTCATTAAAATAATTAAAAATTGGACAAATTATTCTTTCTTCAAGAAGTCCTCATTGTATTCGAATAAAGTATACTGTTCCTAATTTTATAATGTCTAGTGAGAACTTGTAATAATAATTTATCCAATTTTTTAAGCCCATTATCTAGACGAGTGGATAAAATCATCGAACACCAGTCCATGTGCCAGTCCGTTTGTCAGGCGCCAACCCGCGACCAGTGTTCAGAGGTTTTTATTTACTCAGTCAGAGTTTTTTCCACTAAATTAAAAACTAGTTTTTTTTATCTCTATTCCAATCCAATTTTTAGATATTACAGTAATATAAACATGAAAGATATTCGTTAGAATCATTTTAAATTATACTCCTTCATCTTGATGATACTCTTTAACTGTAATCGAATTCGAATCCCTCTGGTAGAAACGTGTCTTTCTACCATACTACAACACACAACTTATAATACTTATAAAACTTTAAAAAAGAAGTTATGATTGACATAAAAGCAAATACAAGAGTCATTGAAAAGTTGGAAAAGGTCACTCGATTCTTTCAATGTCACAACATCAACGAAATTTATGGTCCGAGTTTCTAAAACAACGTGGCAGAGACGGATAAGCTATCTTCATTGTCTAACAAATATTATACTATTGTTCGGTGCATCGTCTCGAATATTTTCGTATAAAACTTTTGAAAATTTCAATCCTCTTTTCTAAGCTTTAAACTTTAAGCGGTGATTTATGGAGATTAATTGAATTTTTAAAATTTGTTAATTAGTTTATTTGTAAGAAGTTTACATACAAATCGATTAAAGTTGATGATTTTTTAATATATTAATTGATGTAATTTTAATTTTATCTGCTATTTCCATGAATAGGCTAATTTACTCATACATGAGAATGGATATAGTTATCTTTTAAAATATTTATATCTCTATAAAAAGCAATATTAGTAATAATATATTTAAAAAAGTATCTCCCTAAATCTATTGAAAACTATTCAATAAAATAATTTTAGGTCCATCAATGACAGAGTGAATAAAATCACTGAACACTGAAGTCGCGGGTTCGCTCCTGGACAATGGGCTGTCATGTGGAGTTTTCTGGGTTTTATTGGGCTGCAATTTGAAAAAAATTGTCGTTCAAGTGTGTATTGCCGAAATAGGACAAATTTCCATAAAAAAACCTTCCTGGGAGGCATCCCCTTGCAGACCTATGCGTTGCGTTGCCCCATTCCATAGGAATCAAAAACAAAAAGATGATGATAATAATCTTATTGTACTTTAGTCTGAACTTTTAATACTTGCCTACACCTTAATTTTTCTAAACATATCTCAATTCAGTTAGCTTTTTAAAGTATGTTTTAAACAGATATTTACAGGGTGGCCCAGAAATCGATTAACCGAGATAAAAGCTGGTTTGGAACAAACGCGTTTGTAATTTAGTCGTTTTCAATGGAGAGATGCACTGATTAACTAACTATTGAGTCATCCTGTACAGTACATGTTTTTAATATGTTTTATAAATTTAACTAGAGAATTTACTTCTTTTAATTAAAAAAAATAGACAAAATTGATGTCGTAAATAACTTTTGAGAAACTTTTTAGATATTTAACTGACATACGCTTTAATATAGCTTAGAATTTATACAGGATTAACATGTTAAAAAATAATTAAATAGTTATTTATCATAAAAGCTTTTATCTACTTCTCTCTATTTATTTTTTATAACAAAATTTCTCATCCAGAATTTATTTTAAAAAAGAAACATATTTACATTTTAAAATTTAGGACATATATTTAAAAAAAATCCATCATCGAAGCTTCTTATATCTCCATAAGTGCATTTTCTTAGTAATCCAATCATCACAAATCTTTTTTCACTTAATTTTTTTTATATTAAGATCGTGTTTTATGAGCAATAATAATTCTCTTGTTAACTATAAATTCAAGATAATCGTTTTGTTAGTTGGAAATTCTCGTTTGGATGTTTAATAAAAACAATACCCATGACAGACATGACAGAAATCTATGAAAGAAAATTATAAAGCATCCGTACGAGCTTAAAAAAAATGTTTATTATTGGTAATATATCAAACAGTTGCATATATCAGAAGTATCTTGTATATTGATCTTAGTTTGTGACATTAATGTGAAAAATTTATGATGTTTTCTTAAACATCAGTAACAAAACAAATTTTCAAACGTAAAAACAAATAAGAACGTCGCGTATTTTCCAACAAGACGCTTTCAATTCGAGTTATAAATCACAGAAATGTCCTTTTTCTCCAGTAATGAAGACGGTTACTATGCTACATAAGAAACAAGGAACCAATATCTTAACTTGGCTTCGACTTTGTATGCATATAACAAGGTTTTCCTTCTTGATTTTTGGCAAGCATTACTCCAATTTTGCATGTTTATAGTTAAACTGAAGTGTTTATTGGTAGAAAATCCTCGTTTAAGCCCATGTTTCTGACCCTTCATTTACATTGTAATTTATCTAGATTACTGACTTCAAATCTCGTTTTGCTTATCTTTAACTGATTTTGATCCATTCCTACGCATAATTAAACTTGGTGCATCGTGAAATGTAACCAGATTTGATCTTTTCCTTTTCAATCTCGTTTCAAATCTACCAAACAATGATAATTTAAGGCATATGTCAAAAATAAAAATCAATTCTTTATGTAATTGCGTAAATTCGAGATTTACCTTTATAGCATTAAGGGTGATTTGTATCTAACTTAATTCGTTTAAAATCAATTTTATCTGTTGTTTCGACTAAACTTTCGCACTCAACTCGCAATAAATTTCGATTTTAAAATTTGATTAAAGGTCACTAAGGTCACATGAATAGTAAATAAGTAAATTTAAATATTTGAATTGACTTCTTGGCGGAAATTTTTTCTAGTTTAGCTTTTAAAATGGCTTTAATTAAGGACTAAATCTTAAAATAAACTCTAAAAAATTCTAACCTTCGACCTTGATTCGATTCTTTAATCATTATTTTACGTACATTAATCTAGTTTCTAGTAGATAAGGATCAAACTAGATTAATTTATGGTCAGAGAATGATATTACATCTTCTAAATATTAATTTTAATTTAAGTTATTCCTGTAAAGTCGATAATTTATCAAAAATTCTTCTCGCTACAAATTATTATGCTAAAATTTAAGTTAAAGTTTGTATAAATTTATCCTTAAGATTGGTATGCATATTTTTTTAAACTAAGCCATAAATCTTTGTCTTTATTATAAATTATAACTTGATTCGGCAAAAGAATTGAAAAATCGACCCAAGTTAATTTTAATGATGATAAGTGATTATCATAATTGAAAATAAATGAAAGAGTAGAAAATCATAGGAGTCAATAGCTATCATAATCAAGAAATTGCTCTTAAGATTAGATCCCAGTGTAAAGATCAGAAGAAGTTATGTTGGGTTAGGATGAGAAATTCTTTTTTATTTGTTCGATCGATGGAAGGAAACACACTTGGGACCGAATAAGAACCTGGATAGGGATATTACATCCAAATTTATCGGTTGGCTGAAAACAAAAGTTGTTATCCCATTGTAGTTCCTTGTTGGTTTCGTTTCGGCTCCAGTTGACCGTATAAAAAGATTAAAAGTGTTCGAGAAATTTCAACTATGTGAACTTGGATCAGATTTGATTGCAAAGTCTGCCATCCCTTCCAGGGATTTTTCTCCTTACACTACGATGCCACGCGCTTTTCTTGACGATCTTTGCTACCATACAAGCCGAATTATACTTTACTTTTTTTGTAATTTAAAATTTTGATAAGAATAGCTTCTAGACGTGTTAAAAATAGCTTATAAACTACTACATATTTAATATATATATATAACGTAAGATGCCATTGGGTTGTTTACTTACGTTAATGGCAGTCATCTTTTTTTCTGTTTATTTGATCGATGGTTAATGGCAGCATGGCGAGGGCTATAAAGAAAAACGTATAATTATTATAATATAAAAAAAACTTTATTTTCTTTAATTATAAACGTTTAAAAATCTTAATTAACACTCCGTAATTATATCATTTGTTCATGCTACATTATAATAGATGATAAATACTCGGTAATTTTAATATAATTTGATTATATGGTAATTGCAATACATAATAAGTTTAAATTAATATTTTATTTAGATTATTTAGTGTAAAATAAAAATTAATTGCATATTAATAAAATTAAAGGAAAGAACGTGAACAAGAACATATGTCGTCCCCTGCAATATATAATAAATAAAAAGCAGGAACCGAAGATTTTAAGTGAAATTGATGTGATTTTCTTCATTTCTTGATTGGTCGCGAAGGCGAAATTTTTTCTCAAACCGATCACTTTTTAAGTTCTCTTAAACAATGTAAATCTCAAATATAACGTTTATTTACGAAGTTTTTTAACCTTGAGAAACGGAAAGAAAAAGAAAGGAAAGTCAAGCCTATTATAATCGTTTCAATATCCCTAATATAATTTGAATAATTCAGTTTATACCTTATGCCCTCGATATAATAGATCCTGATTTAACGGACAAAAGACTTCTATCCTAAATGGCAGCATAAATATTTAAAACTATTTTTATTTTATTCGCGAATAGATCAATGAGTATAAATTACTCAATGTATATTATAATAAAATGTATTAAAATAGATGTCGTAAAATATGTTTGAGTATATTCAAACATATTTTAATACACTTTGTATATTGTAAGCTCCATAGTTTGTCAGTTAAATCGAAAAACAACTTATAGTCTAAGAAAACTATTTTATGAATTAAGGAAACAAAATGCAATAAAATTACCCAATAAATTTAACAATGCTAGAATTGTTTCTAGATTTTGTAAAACTAAATCATATTATTTACAAATCTAGCTTAGTTTTATATAAGTTTCCCGCATCAAACCCCAACTCTCTGTTACCATCAGGGACCGAGTCGATAAACTCACTGAACATGTGAAACACTGAACACCTCACCAAAGGGTTGGCCACGTGGAGTTTTTAGGGTTTTTCACATGTCTAACGCACGAATCGGGTCAGTTTTCCATAGAAAGTCTTTCCGGAAGGCACTTCCTTAGCAGATCGACCATGTACCTTATTCCATCAACCTGTGTTACCATTAACACATTATTAGGAAAATCCAATTCGATCATCATAAATGGTTATATTTTAATACTGGGAGGAGGAAACCACTCATCAATTTTCAAATTCGTTGGCAGACATTTAGGATTACATCAAATTCCGCTTTTATCTAAATAATTTGCTAGTAGCACTATTAGAAGGAAGATATATAGACATATTATATCATAGCAAATCAACATCACGAATCAATGGTGCCATTTAAATGCCAACTTACTCAAAATTATTCGAATTTTAACTGTTCGGGTTAGTTTAATTGTTATATTGTGAGCTTAATTGGATCATCATTTATAATGCAGTAGGATTACAATTTGTCTAATAATTTACTTTCATATTATTTAAAGTTTCAATCTACAGAATTAAAATATTTACGATTTTATTTTAATTGCAATTAATTTTCTCGAGGAGACTTTACTCTTTAGTGGATTTATTTTTTATTTATTTAAATTTTAAATCTTTATTCGTGATTACGGTCCTGTAATTACCTGCAAAAGACAATCTGCTTTACTTATAGAACATCAAATTTTCATTCAAAGAAGCTTAATTGTATTTTCAGTGAAAATTGACGTTTACTTTCTTTGTATACGGTTGTGCATTTAATATAATTAAAGTTTAATACATTTAATCTGGTTGTACGAACGATATTAACATATTATGCATATAGCCAGATGCCATACTGTATATATATATATAACATTAATATCATATACAGATATTAAATTAAGTCACTTTGGTAGTAATTTCAGTGTTTGTCTCTTGATCCTCAGTGTAATAAAATTAATTAGCAAACCTTATTTATTCTAAAGTATATTTATATTAATAAAAATCAGTAACTTATATTTACAGGCCTTGAATTACAACGTGCAAATCTACATTCACTCCTATACCACTCACTATGAATAAAGAGTAAACTCTTAGATGAGGTATATAGGGGAGATCGGGGCAAGATCGGCATGTTAAGCTTTACTTAAATTTAGTGTAATAAATACTGCTGTAAACTGAAAAAAAAGCTTTGCATATTGTCTATTGGAATGTTACCTTACTATAGAACTGGTTAAAATCAGTTTGGAAATAAAAATAATTAAAATAATTACAACTTTACAAGAAGANATAAACAAGTGTAATTCTGTGAAAATTTACAAGGTCCTTTTATCACTTTGCATTCCACGCTTATCTCCTCCTCATTGACCAACAAATTCTAACTGTTTAATCCAATTTAATTCCGAATTTTTCTTATTTTATCTAAGATTGTTTATTTATTTTATTAACAGTTTTCTTAAAATTAAATTATTTAAATAATTTGTGTAGAAAAGAAAATAAGTTTAACTGAATTTTTTTCCTCGAGAATAAATTGCATAAAAAAATAATTTTATTGAAAATGGTGCATGAAAATAACCATTTTAAGAAATCGATAAAGAAAATATCATAATTATGTTTTTTTAAAAAACAATCTTTAACAAAAAAAACCTTAATGAATAAAAAAATAATTTCTTGGTCCATGTTTAATAAAATTATCATTTAAAAAAATATTTTGAGGAAAATATAATTATGTTCTTGAAAAATCACTTATATTTTAATTGCATTTATTATTATTTTCATAATTATAATTAAATTTTCCTTGGTTTAAATAACGAATTGGCGTATCGAAATTAATTTTATTTATTTTTTAATTAGGAAAGAATTATTATTGAATCGGCGAGATTTTATTCAAAGCTATGAGCACCCTAACTACAACAACTTCCGAAAGATTAAATTCGACATTATACCTTAATTCGAAAGTTTTAAAGACAAAATTGCGATGATCCTTTGTGCTAAATTGAGTGTAACTTCTTTAAGAAATTTACATCCTGCACAAACCTTGATAAAGAGTGGGTATAACAAATAGCTTTACGCTTGATTTGCAGATATGTAAAAGGTAGCAAATCAATCTACTGAGTAAAATCCTGTTTCGCACGATAAACAATCACAAAAGTTAAAAAAAAATTAACCAATTTTTCAGATAAAAAAAATGAGGGAAAATAATAAAAACTTCAAGTTACTGGAGGATTTATCACGGATTTTCTTTTTAAAATGTATTCTTAAAGCAAAAATGCTGCTTATATTGAAGAGATTTTTATCTAAAGGAAAGATATATTGAGAGATGAAAGTTTCTTAAAGGGAGAAAACGTGATGTTATCAAATCTCCATTTAATTCAATACATATATGAAGAAAATCAATAAAAAAATCCTCTGTATAGCCGCATCATAATACTGTTCATTGCAGTTTGACAATTTCTCGTTCTGATCAAAAGTCATCTAATTCAGTTTTGGTTGAAATGTGAATGCCAATGGTTTTATCGAATTCTTTTTTTTTATTTATTTAACTTACCGTTATACTCGTTAAATAAAACATCAATGAAAATGCGATATTTACACTGTAAAAAATATTTAAAAAATGAGTGAAGTGAAGTTTGCTTTGGAAAGTTTGATTACGGATTTATTTAGACTTCTCCGGATTAAAAAAAAAGAAAAAAAAATACATATATATTTTTAGAAATTGTGTAAGAGCAAGATTAAAACTGAAGAACGAAATTCCAAATCTAATATTTGCGATAAAAAATAAATAAAGAGTCGGAAAGCAATTATATCAAGCTAACTTCAAATCATCGCGCTTAGATGATTGCTTCTCTGCATTATCATCGTATCGGCGGAAAAGACGAACTACAAGGCGTAGGATTTTTGTTGATTTGCAACCGGGTTGCTAAGATTACCGAGAAAATTTAATATTTTTTTCATAAATTTACCATAAATAGAAAATACATTTTTGGAAAATTTAATCTTTTTTTTTGAAAAATATATTTCGAATTTATGATAAATATTTTATTTAATGTAATATTACATGATGTGACTTTTTTTAGGATAAGTAGAAATTGAGACAAGTATTAAGGAATGTTGTGGAAATATGTCAAACATTTAATTGAAATATTCTTGTAAGAGCTTATAAAAAAATGTATACATTATAAAATGTTTAGTTATACTTATTCTAAAGATAAAATATTTATTTAAACAGATAGATTTGCATTTAATTTATTGGATAATTCCTTACGAACGATAATTAACTAATTATCTACTTCTAGTTAACAATGATTAGAGCATTGTTGTATATAATGTCATTAAAACCACAGCCAAACTTCGAATATTTCATACATTAAATGTGAAATAACTAGGTAAACCTATGAAATATTTGAATTTTATATTTTAAATAACAAACTTAGAATAAAACATATATTATACTTTTAAATTATCAATAAAATTTCATACTTACAAACCTAAAACCGAACTGAAAAGTTTTAAAATAAGTTAAAACGTTAGAAAAGTCGAGAAGTTTTAAAAGTATTTTGGCACAAGAGTCAAGTTTTTGAGAAACAAACGTGTGTCAATCACGTGACGTTCTTCAGTCCCCTAAGTAACTAGCTGTTTCCAGTATTCAAAAACCCGATAGTATAAGTAGAAATTCATGCTCCTGACTGGTCACTTCAAGTGTTTTTCTACATACATAGGCCATACTTCGCCAATGTGAAATCTGTAGGGGGTGCTACGTCCAGTTGTTTTTTATCGCAGGAATATCCTTTTACGTCGCAGTTTTACTAAGGGACTTATCACTTGACGCGATTATTACATGCCATCCACGTAAATTCTTATCAGTGTTATTGATTCTCGTTTTTGAGATTGATATGGAAGGGTCAGCAGAATTCGAAAGTTTTAATTCAAGCTGTTGTAATTTCTTCTTTATCTTTTTTATAGAATTGTCTACCTTAACCCAGAGAACGTTTTTTCTTAATGCAATGTATATAACAATAAGAGAATAAACTAACAATCGAGTAAATTACCTAATTATAAACAAGTGTAATTCTGTGAAAATTTACAAGGTCCTTTTATCTAATCATTTTTCAATATACTGAAATTCGCTTTATAAGTGATAGTTTAACACGCAAAAATTAGTGCGAATTTTCGCGTTTTGCTTTAAACAATTAACATGATTTTCCGGGGTTTAACTGTCACGTGACAATTGTTAAAACTAAATTGTACGATGAATTATGTGATATACCATGCTTTAATTACACGCTTTACAGCAGCGTAAGCCATGCCTAAGCGGCCAGGCCCCTTTACCTTTGTAAATAAAGAAATAATCAAATAAGTACAGAAAAAAGATTTGAATGTGATAAACACACATACATGCAATATCTCTTAATCGGTACAGGTGGTACAGGGGTGAACGTAGGTTTGCAATTCCTCCCGATCATCGGATTTAGTTACATTACTGATGGGTTACATTTCAACAGTTACTCAAATGATAGTCAACACACTAATAAAACGCGCGATTTATGATATTACACGTCTTAACAAAAGCAACACGAAGAATCACATGATCCATCATACACTGTTTTCTTAAATTGCAATGTGATTTTAACGAATTAGGTAATTCCACACTGTGAATACGACACGCGAAAGCACTCCATATTAAATACATATTTATGCAGCCAAACCTATGAACATAGATCACTGACGATAACACAAAAAATGGCCGTAGTTTGGAGGTTATTTTATATGAATTTTACTTTTAAAAACTTTCTGAAAAAATATATCTACCGTTTAGATAATCATTGTTAAGATGTGGTCACTATTGGAGGTTCGATTGTATTATAAATTATAAGTAGAAAGACAAAGTATCATTCAGAAATACAATATATCAATTACTAATTGATTCAGTTTGAGTAATTAATTAATTCGTGTCGTAGAATTGATTGGTTGCTGGTCGAGGATGTGACCAACGTTAATTCCAACCCCTAGAGGATATACAGGTTATGTGAGTGCAATTTAATTTTCTTCATAAAATTTCGTATTCTCTAGTCGTGCGATAACTTTGTTAGAGATGTCTTTTCTCTTGAAGTTTCCTACTCTCAGAAGATATTCCTTTAAAAAGATGACAGGTGTACAAACGTTGTT
Organism: Centruroides sculpturatus; assembly: GCF_000671375.1. Classification (NCBI taxonomy): domain Eukaryota; kingdom Metazoa; phylum Arthropoda; class Arachnida; order Scorpiones; family Buthidae; genus Centruroides; species Centruroides sculpturatus. The sequence goes on along the minus strand of NW_019385308.1, from coordinate 106,520 downwards.
AGCAAACTGGTATGTGACGAAGTTCTAAATTGTCCAATGATTATCTCTCTTTTTTTTTATCAAAAGAAATTTATTTTTAGCGAGGTAAATTTTTCAAAAATACATTATTTTTCCCCTAAAAAATCATTCTGATAATGATTATTGATTCACAAATTACAATTGTTATTTGAGATTACGTCTCTTGTAGTTTGATCGTAGAAGAAAGCAATTACCGTTAATTGTTGAGCAATTTCTATTTTAAATTTAATTAATTCTCAGAATTTTTTCTATGTAGATAAAAACATATCTTTTATTTTAAATTGTAAGTACTGTAGAGTTCCGATTATCCGTTCTGAACGGGAATAGAGATAAGCCGGATAGAAAAAGATTTGAAGAAAATTTCTCTTCGATTATTCGACCTTTTACGTTATCCAACCACAGAACAAACAATACAAAAGACCAAATAATCGAGCTTACTGTATATCATATTTTAACTTTTATTTTTTTATAAGAATTTGTTTTATCTCAAGATTTGGTTGTCCATTCTGTGGTGTATTTTGATGGGATCTGTTGTGGAAGATAAGAACTCAATGACATGCGTCTATTCAATATAAGAGCAAACTTTTGCAANATTTAATCTCTTTTTTTTTGAAAAATATATTTCGAATTTATGATAAATATTTTATTTAATGTAATATTACATGATGTGACTTTTTTTAGGATAAGTAGAAATTGAGACAAGTATTAAGGAATGTTGTGGAAATATGTCAAACATTTAATTGAAATATTCTTGTAAGAGCTTATAAAAAAATGTATACATTATAAAATGTTTAGTTATACTTATTCTAAAGATAAAATATTTATTTAAACAGATAGATTTGCATTTAATTTATTGGATAATTCCTTACGAACGATAATTAACTAATTATCTACTTCTAGTTAACAATGATTAGAGCATTGTTGTATATAATGTCATTAAAACCACAGCCAAACTTCGAATATTTCATACATTAAATGTGAAATAACTAGGTAAACCTATGAAATATTTGAATTTTATATTTTAAATAACAAACTTAGAATAAAACATATATTATACTTTTAAATTATCAATAAAATTTCATACTTACAAACCTAAAACCGAACTGAAAAGTTTTAAAATAAGTTAAAACGTTAGAAAAGTCGAGAAGTTTTAAAAGTATTTTGGCACAAGAGTCAAGTTTTTGAGAAACAAACGTGTGTCAATCACGTGACGTTCTTCAGTCCCCTAAGTAACTAGCTGTTTCCAGTATTCAAAAACCCGATAGTATAAGTAGAAATTCATGCTCCTGACTGGTCACTTCAAGTGTTTTTCTACATACATAGGCCATACTTCGCCAATGTGAAATCTGTAGGGGTGCTACGTCCAGTTGTTTTTTTATCGCAGGAATATCCTTTTACGTCGCAGTTTTACTAAGGGACAGGCGCCTAATATCCAACTGTGTAACAATTTTAGTGAAATTGAAAAGGGAAAAAGAGAGAGAGAGAGAGAGAGAGAGAGAATTTCAATTTTTATAAAATGCAGGCGACTCAAAAGCAAAGTATATTTATTTCCTTAACTGAAAACTGCTTCAAGGTATTTTTACGAGTTTGACTTGTGTGTTTATAGAGATGGTGAAGCATTTAAAAGTTTGGAGTTTTATATAGTAAGTGAATGAGAAATGTGCCATAAAACTGTAACAGATAAAGTAACATTTATCGGTTAAAAGCTGAGAAAATAAATGTTTTCTTCGTTTGGACGATTTTGAGTACAGTTAAAATCGTACCTAAAATTCGAAGAAAGATTTTTGCAGTTTTCTAACAGGTGAAATAGAATTAAAATAATCCCATTGTTTATAACATAAAAATAAATATTTTCCATTTATTTTAATCGAATTCAACGATAAAACATCTTCTAAATCTTTTATATGTATACATAAATATATATAACGACTTTCGTTTATAGATAATTCAGTTAGTCTACTGCATTTATATAAAAAATAAAATAAAACGTAGAATTTTGTAAGCTTTAGAATTCCTAAAGTAAAAAATATTTATCTAAAGTTTTTTTAAAACTAATCTTGTATTATAACGAAACACTTTACAAAAAAATAATCAAAAAGTCTACACATTTCCATACCAAAATTTCAATATTTTTTTTTTACACGGCTATAAAATTAATCTTTATAAATGCTTACATTTATCTAAAACGGCAATATTTTAACATGAGAACACCATCTTACATCCTAGTTTGCCTCTTGAAGCAATAAAGTTTTAGAGCTATAAAAATTCGGTTTAAATTGTATAGTTTTAGGCCATTTTATAAGCGAAATAATCATTTTTCTTTCATGTTACTATCAAAATTGATAGTTTGGTTGAAATCCTAATAAAATTTAAGATCCATTTCCATGTAAGTATCCTTTCATTATTTTCTAAGATTAACGATTATATAATAGCCACTTTGTTATAATTAACGTAATACGAATTGTCAATGATAAATTATTTTCCAATTTTGTTAATATATAAATTTGTAAGTAATCGTAAGGCACAAATATACGACGAAACAGAAAGAAAATGGAGTGAAAAAAAAAAAAATATATATATATATAAATTTCTAACTATTTAAAGGGCTTCTTGAATTGTGAGTTTTCTTTTATTAATTTTTGTAATTTTTGGCAATAATTATAAACAAAAAACAAATGCGTACNGTCTATTAAATTAATTTATTTTTTTAATTATTTAACAACTCGTGATCGATTTGCATTCATAGAGAGTTTCTATGGGAAACTAACTTCTATTTAGGAATTGGACACGTGAATAAATCCCGGAAAATTCCACGTGCCAGTAAGTTGGTGAGGAGTGAACCCACGACCAACTAACTGGTTTATCCATTCGGCCAATTAAATAAATTATATATATTTATTACTACTTATTCATTTATTGCTCAATTTTAGTGATTACCTTGTAATTTGATACAATAACGAAAGATTTCTGACATTTAGCAAATGAATGATGATTGACAAGAACACAGGAGGAGGGCAAATTTTTAAAAACATATTTCAAAAATTGGCATTTTCCTCTTCCTGATTCACAAAAAAATAATTGATAAGATTTATTCCTAAGTTTTCTCCCACTAGCATTAATCCTTGCAACAAAATGTACAGAAAGGATGAAGTTTACAAACAATATTCAATCTGATTTCATCACTAATTACTTGATTTTATTATGATTTAATTAACTTGTGGTTTACGGTGACTCTTTGTTATTCTGTGCCGGTATCAATTATGTTAAACTACACTTGTCGTTTATTTAATTTAAAATCACAGTAAAAGTGTATATCGTCGTGTCATTTAACTTGAAATAATATGTTTCAAATCACGAACTACACTAAAAACTAATATTTACAGTAAATTATTGTAATTTGAAAATGATGTTAACTGTTGAAAACTATAAAATTCAACTCGATGTAATGTGATCTGTGCTGAAAATAGTGTAAATCATTGATCTTGAAATTGAATATAGCCTATACGGGCGGTGCGAAAGTATGTATACAGTTGTGAATCAGTTTGACTCAAAGTTATTTATTATTTACTTTTTATTATTTTGCATTCCGTCATTGCTTGGTTGATGGAATTAGGTAACGCAACATATGGGCGATCCTATTAATAATTAATTTTTAAAAATATTGTAACCTAAATATTAAATTCCATATAAATGATGGCACATATCAACTTTATAAAACGTAGAGGTTAGTTAGTAATGGCAATGGACGTGCATCATTAAGGCATGCGAACGTGAACGGATAATTGATCAATATCTTGATAACTTTTCCATTCATATATCTGCAATATAATTACACGGTACCTTCCCGATATCGATTTCGTAACGCCCTTTACTCGTAACAGGAAGGAGCCGATTCAAAATATGTCGCGAACACGATTTCTATTGTCTCCTCTTTGCAATGATAAAGTAATTAAAGATCCTAACATTTAATACCACAAGACCTATACAACGGTTTTAACATTAGTTATATCGATGAGCATGTGCAATATTCTTTCGCGGCTATTAATCAACTATATGAAGGACGAATAACACTTTAGTCTCCAATCTTTTAAGAACATTTTCATTTTTTCTATGATTTATCAGTGAAAAGAGTAGTCAATTCGTGTAAAGTGACGTAGAAAACGTTATGAATGAATAGAAAATCAATAGGAGCCAACAAGATCAAAATGTATTAGAAGATAGAGAAGGATCAAATAGAATTCTCATCTATAATAAATTTTTTCTTTGTTTCTAAATGCTGTTCCACTTGTTGGATTTACTTCTACGTATATTCAAATTTCATATTTATTTACAGTGAGACCATACGGAGGAAAGAGCCATATTGACATTTAAATATAACTTGTTAATATGTGAAATGAAGCTTTTCTATATTAGTCACATATACAGCAAAACCTCTGAACAACGGCAACTGACGGCACCATAAAAACTGTCCGTGGTTCGGAGATTATTTTGTATGTAGTTTAAAGTTTCCTGAAATATGGGCGTCGTTTCAGGTGGCCGTTATTGGAGGTTCGACTGTATATATAATGGTAAAAAATTAAATAATAAGCCAAATGATATGTACACATTAAAAATTAAATCGAAATTGAAAATATAATTATAAAAATATTAATTCACATATTTTGGAGTTGTTTAGAATCTCTAAATGTGTAATTTGCCTTACATATATTAGTTCATATAGATAAACTAAATTTAAAATCAATATTTAGAATATTTTTACTGTAGCCTATATTTATTTATAAAATAATAGATTCATTAGAAATATTCAAAAGATAATTCTGCAACAGATACTTCATCAGTTGCTGTGCAACGAAGACATTTCATTGAATAAATTGAAAAGACAATGAAAGAATTTCACTAACATTCATTGCTCATCGTCAAGTAATACGGAACCAAAAATAAAATACTTTCGAATCATTAATTTTAAAGTGGAAGATGCAACCAGTTCTTATAAAAAGAATACTTTAAGAGGTACGGAAACATATTTATATAGTGTCGCTTCCTGAAGTAGATAACAAGTAGCTGGTGAATAAACGAGAATGCCGACTCGAAAATTCAATATTTTAAATTTAAATTCAACTGAACATTAAATCGGAATATGATAAATGATTTCCAATCAAACGTAAAAATAATTAATATACATAAAAAATAATAATAATAATAAAATAACTTACTTTTGTAGTGTACTGTACGGGTTAANTATATATATATAACATTAATATCATATACAGATATTAAATTAAGTCACTTTGGTAGTAATTTCAGTGTTTGTCTCTTGATCCTCAGTGTAATAAAATTAATTAGCAAACCTTATTTATTCTAAAGTATATTTATATTAATAAAAATCAGTAACTTATATTTACAGGCCTTGAATTACAACGTGCAAATCTACATTCACTCCTATACCACTCACTATGAATAAAGAGTAAACTCTTAGATGAGGTATATAAGTTCATTGTAAGAAAGCCCCAGGCCTCTAGGTCTCCTCAAAACGAAATTATACTTTATATATTCATTAATAATATTATATAATGTAATTATTATCTTCACTATTATTATTAAGAATATTTAATACACTTAAATTAAAATATATCTTCGAATAAGTAATCTGAAAGTTAGGAAACTGATTCCAAAATAATTCAACATAAGTAAAAATAATGAAGGATAAAAATAAAATACAATCGAACCTCTAATAAAAACCACATTTAATACAGCGGTCATTTTTCATAAACATTACTTTTTAAATGACCTCCAAATAACAGCTACCTCCGAACAACGGCCATTTTTATATTCCCATCAGTGGCCGTTGTTAAGAGGTTTCACTACATTCTGTTGTCATATATTACAGATAAAGAAGCTGAAGATAATGAAAACATTATGAATGCAATTTCTCTCGATAAAATTAATTCAGAAAATTTTAAATTTATGAATTCATCGAAAAAAATGATTCTTAATAAATCACTTGTTAGAATAAAAAGCAGGAACCGAAGATTTTAAGTGAAATTGATATGATTTTCTTCATTTCTTGATTGGTCGCGAAGGCGAAATTTTTTCTCAAACCGATCACTTTTTAAGTTCTCTTAAACAATGTAAATCTCAAATATAACGTTTATTTACGAAGTTTTTTAACCTTGAGAAACGGAAAGAAAAAGAAAGGAAAGTCAAGCCTATTATAATCGTTTCAATATCCCTAATATAATTTGAATAATTCAGTTTATACCTTATGCCCTCGATATAATAGATCCTGATTTAACGGACAAAAGACTTCTATCCTAAATGGCAGCATAAATATTTAAAACTATTTTTATTTTATTCGCGAATAGATCAATGAGTATAAATTACTCAATGTATATTATAATAAAATGTATTAAAATAGATGTCGTAAAATATGTTTGAGTATATTCAAACATATTTTAATACACTTTGTATATTGTAAGCTCCATAGTTTGTCAGTTAAATCGAAAAACAACTTATAGTCTAAGAAAACTATTTTATGAATTAAGGAAACAAAATGCAATAAAATTACCCAATAAATTTAACAATGCTAGAATTGTTTCTAGATTTTGTAAAACTAAATCATATTATTTACAAATCTAGCTTAGTTTTATATAAGTTTCCCGCATCAAACCCCAACTCTCTGTTACCATCAGGGACCGAGTCGATAAACTCACTGAACATGTGAAACACTGAACACCTCACCAAAGGGTTGGCCACGTGGAGTTTTTAGGGTTTTTCACATGTCTAACGCACGAATCGGGTCAGTTTTCCATAGAAAGTCTTTCCGGAAGGCACTTCCTTAGCAGATCGACCATGTACCTTATTCCATCAACCTGTGTTACCATTAACACATTATTAGGAAAATCCAATTCGATCATCATAAATGGTTATATTTTAATACTGGGAGGAGGAAACCACTCATCAATTTTCAAATTCGTTGGCAGACATTTAGGATTACATCAAATTCCGCTTTTATCTAAATAATTTGCTAGTAGCACTATTAGAAGGAAGATATATAGACATATTATATCATAGCAAATCAACATCACGAATCAATGGTGCCATTTAAATGCCAACTTACTCAAAATTATTCGAATTTTAACTGTTCGGGTTAGTTTAATTGTTATATTGTGAGCTTAATTGGATCATCATTTATAATGCAGTAGGATTACAATTTGTCTAATAATTTACTTTCATATTATTTAAAGTTTCAATCTACAGAATTAAAATATTTACGATTTTATTTTAATTGCAATTAATTTTCTCGAGGAGACTTTACTCTTTAGTGGATTTATTTTTTATTTATTTAAATTTTAAATCTTTATTCGTGATTACGGTCCTGTAATTACCTGCAAAAGACAATCTGCTTTACTTATAGAACATCAAATTTTCATTCAAAGAAGCTTAATTGTATTTTCAGTGAAAATTGACGTTTACTTTCTTTGTATACGGTTGTGCATTTAATATAATTAAAGTTTAATACATTTAATCTGGTTGTACGAACGATATTAACATATTATGCATATAGCCAGATGCCATACTGTATATATATATATAACATTAATATCATATACAGATATTAAATTAAGTCACTTTGGTAGTAATTTCAGTGTTTGTCTCTTGATCCTCAGTGTAATAAAATTAATTAGCAAACCTTATTTATTCTAAAGTATATTTATATTAATAAAAATCAGTAACTTATATTTACAGGCCTTGAATTACAACGTGCAAATCTACATTCACTCCTATACCACTCACTATGAATAAAGAGTAAACTCTTAGATGAGGTATATAGGGGAGATCGGGGCAAGATCGGCATGTTAAGCTTTACTTAAATTTAGTGTAATAAATACTGCTGTAAACTGAAAAAAAAGCTTTGCATATTGTCTATTGGAATGTTACCTTACTATAGAACTGGTTAAAATCAGTTTGGAAATAAAAATAATTAAAATAATTACAACTTTACAAGAAGAGAGAAATTGAC
>NW_019385308.1:0-97931 GCF_000671375.1 Centruroides sculpturatus | reverse complement strand
TTAAAACCACAGCCAAACTTCGAATATTTCATACATTAAATGTGAAATAACTAGGTAAACCTATGAAATATTTGAATTTTATATTTTAAATAACAAACTTAGAATAAAACATATATTATACTTTTAAATTATCAATAAAATTTCATACTTACAAACCTAAAACCGAACTGAAAAGTTTTAAAATAAGTTAAAACGTTAGAAAAGTCGAGAAGTTTTAAAAGTATTTTGGCACAAGAGTCAAGTTTTTGAGAAACAAACGTGTGTCAATCACGTGACGTTCTTCAGTCCCCTAAGTAACTAGCTGTTTCCAGTATTCAAAAACCCGATAGTATAAGTAGAAATTCATGCTCCTGACTGGTCACTTCAAGTGTTTTTCTACATACATAGGCCATACTTCGCCAATGTGAAATCTGTAGGGGGTGCTACGTCCAGTTGTTTTTTATCGCAGGAATATCCTTTTACGTCGCAGTTTTACTAAGGGACAGGCGCCTAATATCCAACTGTGTAACTATTTTAGTGAAATTGAAAAAGGAGAAAGAGAGAGAGAGAGAGAGAATTTCAATTTTTATAAAATGCAGGCGACTCAAAAGCAAAGTATATTTATTTCCTTAACTGAAAACTGCTTCAAGGTATTTTTACGAGTTTGACTTGTGTGTTTATAGAGATGGTGAAGCATTTAAAAGTTTGGAGTTTTATATAGTAAGTGAATGAGAAATGTGCCATAAAACTGTAACAGATAAAGTAACATTTATCGGTTAAAAGCTGAGAAAATAAATGTTTTCTTCGTTTGGACGATTTTGAGTACAGTTAAAATCGTACCTAAAATTCGAAGAAAGATTTTTGCAGTTTTCTAACAGGTGAAATAGAATTAAAATAATCCCATTGTTTATAACATAAAAATAAATATTTTCCATTTATTTTAATCGAATTCAACGATAAAACATCTTCTAAATCTTTTATATGTATACATAAATATATATAACGACTTTCGTTTATAGATAATTCAGTTAGTCTACTGCATTTATATAAAAAATAAAATAAAACGTAGAATTTTGTAAGCTTTAGAATTCCTAAAGTAAAAAATATTTATCTAAAGTTTTTTTAAAACTAATCTTGTATTATAACGAAACACTTTACAAAAAAATAATCAAAAAGTCTACACATTTCCATACCAAAATTTCAATATTTTTTTTTTACACGGCTATAAAATTAATCTTTATAAATGCTTACATTTATCTAAAACGGCAATATTTTAACATGAGAACACCATCTTACATCCTAGTTTGCCTCTTGAAGCAATAAAGTTTTAGAGCTATAAAAATTCGGTTTAAATTGTATAGTTTTAGGCCATTTTATAAGCGAAATAATCATTTTTCTTTCATGTTACTATCAAAATTGATAGTTTGGTTGAAATCCTAATAAAATTTAAGATCCATTTCCATGTAAGTATCCTTTCATTATTTTCTAAGATTAACGATTATATAATAGCCACTTTGTTATAATTAACGTAATACGAATTGTCAATGATAAATTATTTTCCAATTTTGTTAATATATAAATTTGTAAGTAATCGTAAGGCACAAATATACGACGAAACAGAAAGAAAATGGAGTGAAAAAAAAAAAAATATATATATATATAAATTTCTAACTACATTCTACATGCGATATATTATTCTTGAAAAACAAAAGTATTTTAGATTAAAAAATAAAAATTTTTACAATTTTCGTTACTCGTTTAAATGAAAAAATGCCATCCAAATTTCCTGCACATCTTCCCCCTCTTTCTAAAATGAAGAAAATACATTTTTCTTGTTGAATGAACATTTTCCATTTTTAAATTTCTTTTTTTTTATTATTTTTTTATTCCTTTCAACTGATAAATGATTTCAAATATTTAACAATTAAAACGTTTACTTAAAATTAATATATTTCTAATTAAACGAAATTATCTGTTATACTGATTAATGAATGATACGTTAAAAATATATTTCGAGCATCTTTTACTTTTTATATAAACTTACTGATATAAGATTTTAAAAATTATCTAAAATTATTCTAATTTATAATTTTATTTCTCTGTTATTTTAATAATTTTATAATTTTTTAAGGTATTGATTTTATATTACACAATGGAAAACATCGATATTTGCACTTGCTAAATGAAAACCTCGATGTTTTTTATTCTATTATTTACATTAACCAATGTAGGTTAATGTAAAAAATATTATAGATTTAATATAAATGAAAGAAACTGTCACCCCCTTTTTTAACAATTTGAATATTTACACCTTAATTATTCTGTTCTAAATTAATACAATTCATAAGAAAGTTTTATAAAAATAAATTTCTTTGATTTAATTACGAAGAGTTCTCTGTCAAGCATTTTTAATCAAGTTGTAGTTTGTAGCATTTTATAAAGAATAAATCTCCTTTCTTAAAAAATACTTCTATATTTTATTAATTTTTTATAATTTTTGAATTGTTCAGAATTAAAAAATATAATATTTTTGTTTAATAACAGATGAGGCAGAGTATACTCTATATTATATTAAAGCAAATTAACGTAGTGTGCAGTACTTGTAATGTTTAATTCGATTTACAAATAACAGAACATAATTATTTAGATATTCTACACAAAATTACATTATTTACTGTGTATATTTACAGATTAAAGTGTATAAAATGTAGGCCAGTCTATGTAAACAAATAGGTTCAAGGTATAATTTATAACTATTAATAATTAATTTTTAAAAATATTGTAACCTAAATATTAAATTCCATATAAATGATGGCACATATCAACTTTATAAAACGTAGAGGTTAGTTAGTAATGGCAATGGACGTGCATCATTAAGGCATGCGAACGTGAACGGATAATTGATCAATATCTTGATAACTTTTCCATTCATATATCTGCAATATAATTACACGGTACCTTCCCGATATCGATTTCGTAACGCCCTTTACTCGTAACAGGAAGGAGCCGATTCAAAATATGTCGCGAACACGATTTCTATTGTCTCCTCTTTGCAATGATAAAGTAATTAAAGATCCTAACATTTAATACCACAAGACCTATACAACGGTTTTAACATTAGTTATATCGATGAGCATGTGCAATATTCTTTCGCGGCTATTAATCAACTATATGAAGGACGAATAACACTTTAGTCTCCGATCTTTTAAGAACATTTTCATTTTTTCTATGATTTATCAGTGAAAAGAGTAGTCAATTCGTGTAAAGTGACGTAGAAAACGTTATGAATGAATAGAAAATCAATAGGAGCCAACAAGATCAAAATGTATTAGAAGATAGAGAAGGATCAAATAGAATTCTCATCTATAATAAATTTTTTCTTTGTTTCTAAATGCTGTTCCACTTGTTGGATTTACTTCTACGTATATTCAAATTTCATATTTATTTACAGTGAGACCATACGGAGGAAAGAGCCATATTGACATTTAAATATAACTTGTTAATATGTGAAATGAAGCTTTTCTATATTAGTCACATATACAGCAAAACCTCTGAACAACGGCAACTGACGGCACCATAAAAACTGTCCGTGGTTCGGAGATTATTTTGTATGTAGTTTAAAGTTTCCTGAAATATGGGCGTCGTTTCAGGTGGCCGTTATTGGAGGTTCGACTGTATATATAATGGTAAAAAATTAAATAATAAGCCAAATGATATGTACACATTAAAAATTAAATCGAAATTGAAAATATAATTATAAAAATATTAATTCACATATTTTGGAGTTGTTTAGAATCTCTAAATGTGTAATTTGCCTTACATATATTAGTTCATATAGATAAACTAAATTTAAAATCAATATTTAGAATATTTTTACTGTAGCCTATATTTATTTATAAAATAATAGATTCATTAGAAATATTCAAAAGATAATTCTGCAACAGATACTTCATCAGTTGCTGTGCAACGAAGACATTTCATTGAATAAATTGAAAAGACAATGAAAGAATTTCACTAACATTCATTGCTCATCGTCAAGTAATACGGAACCAAAAATAAAATACTTTCGAATCATTAATTTTAAAGTGGAAGATGCAACCAGTTCTTATAAAAAGAATACTTTAAGAGGTACGGAAACATATTTATATAGTGTCGCTTCCTGAAGTAGATAACAAGTAGCTGGTGAATAAACGAGAATGCCGACTCGAAAATTCAATATTTTAAATTTAAATTCAACTGAACATTAAATCGGAATATGATAAATGATTTCCAATCAAACGTAAAAATAATTAATATACATAAAAAATAATAATTACATAAGTTTGAATAGATTTTGGAAACTAGATCAATGTATTTTTGTGTTTGATATAAAAAATATTGTCTATTAAATTAATTTATTTTTTTAATTATTTAACAACTCGTGATCGATTTGCATTCATAGAGAGTTTCTATGGGAAACTAACTTCTATTTAGGAATTGGACACGTGAATAAATCCCGGAAAATTCCACGTGCCAGTAAGTTGGTGAGGAGTGAACCCACGACCAACTAACTGGTTTATCCATTCGGCCAATTAAATAAATTATATATATTTATTACTACTTATTCATTTATTGCTCAATTTTAGTGATTACCTTGTAATTTGATACAATAACGAAAGATTTCTGACATTTAGCAAATGAATGATGATTGACAAGAACACAGGAGGAGGGCAAATTTTTAAAAACATATTTCAAAAATTGGCATTTTCCTCTTCCTGATTCACAAAAAAATAATTGATAAGATTTATTCCTAAGTTTTCTCCCACTAGCATTAATCCTTGCAACAAAATGTACAGAAAGGATGAAGTTTACAAACAATATTCAATCTGATTTCATCACTAATTACTTGATTTTATTATGATTTAATTAACTTGTGGTTTACGGTGACTCTTTGTTATTCTGTGCCGGTATCAATTATGTTAAACTACACTTGTCGTTTATTTAATTTAAAATCACAGTAAAAGTGTATATCGTCGTGTCATTTAACTTGAAATAATATGTTTCAAATCACGAACTACACTAAAAACTAATATTTACAGTAAATTATTGTAATTTGAAAATGATGTTAACTGTTGAAAACTATAAAATTCAACTCGATGTAATGTGATCTGTGCTGAAAATAGTGTAAATCATTGATCTTGAAATTGAATATAGCCTATACGGGCGGTGCGAAAGTATGTATACAGTTGTGAATCAGTTTGACTCAAAGTTATTTATTATTTACTTTTTATTATTTTGCATTCCGTCATTGCTTGGTTGATGGAATTAGGTAACGCAACATATGGGCGATCTGCCAAAGGAGAGTGGCTCCCGGGAGGACTTTCTATGGAAATCTTGCCCTGTTTAGATGTTAGACACATGAAAAAAAAAAAACAGGATAACTTCACATGTATAGCCCGGTGGTCACATGAAGTGTTGGCGCAAACTTGCGACGAAGTGTTCGGTGATTTTATCTATTCGACCACTGGTGGGCCATATTTCACATTCCTTATTTATGATTTATGTATAAGAATGGATGTCTTTTCCGATTTTTCTCTGCATTTTTTTCCATAATAAAAACTGTATACATACTTATTCGAATCCTGCATATAAATTATATTATTAAATAAATTGTTAATAAAATTCGTATCCTATTGGTGGTAATTTAAAAATTTTATTAATCCTGAATTAAAATTATTTACATTTTTTACTGAATAAAGTTGATAAGTTCGGAAAAATGATTTTAACCTTTAAAGTTGACGAATATTGTATAAAGAACGTAAATATATCTACAAGTTCTTAGTTTATCTACAAAGTAATTATTTTTTTCACAACAATAATTTATATGAAACTATTGATTGAAAAACATAAATTTCTCATACATTCGTAGAAACCTTCACGCAAAAATGCCACAAAAATAAATTAGCCATTATTTAAAAATCATTTTATCGAATAAAAATATTTTATTTAACTTATTCCAGAACCGAATTATTAATTTGTTCCTTTTTTATTGAGCTTAAATTCAATAAAGAAAGAATAAAATAAAAATACTTCCGAACTGATGTTTATTTCACTATAAAGTAATTTTTAGAGCAAGCATTTGTATGTAATGGTTTTTCCAATGCATATTCTCANTAAAACGAATAAATAAATAAACTTCACGTGTTAAATGTAAAATATTCCATATTTATACTGATTTAAATTCATTCAGTTATATTTAAATGAAATTCCAGGAAAGATCCTTGCAAATGCCTAACGTTTAGTTCCTACAGTTTCCAAGAAGTGTGACTTACAAAGAAGTGGAAGGAAAATAAATGTTTAAACGTTTTCAAAAATCGTTAAAGCCAGGGAAAAATGTCCAAAAATAGCATTAAAATATATGTAGATATATCATAAATTCATTTAAATTTTAGGAAAGAACAACTTATTAAATTTGGAGTAAGAATCGAACCCATATTCTTGGTATCTTCTGAAGAGCTATCTGTTATAACACGACCAAAACATCCCATTTTTATGTAGGAACCATTACTCTTTCTATCTTCATATTGGATATAAATTTGGTTACCATCTGGTACAAAATTTCTTCGCTCTTATCTAATATTTAATTTGATGTTTCGGTTGTGTAGCATAGAGCTTAACACTATTGCTTTTATGTAATTTGAAAACTTGTTGCGTTCCGAATATTTCATAAAAATTCATAATGTTCTGGAAAATGAGTTTAAAATGTTCTTAACTATTTGATGTGTTATTGTGATTTTGAATTAGAATGAATTAATAGAATGCTTATATTACTGATTACAGTAAACTGACATCCAAGTTTCAAAGAATATGAGAATGTATACACAGAAAAGAATAAGTCAAAAAATTAAAAATTTTACTATTTAAAAGTTAAATAACGAAATTTTAACTTTCGTTATTTAACGGGAAAATCGTTGAAAATTTCATAAATTACACCATTCAATATCGCTTTCTATCACTTTTGGCTCACCAGTGGCTAAGTGGATGAAACCATTGAACATTGGTCGCGGGTTCGTGCCATTTCAACGGGTTGGTCACAGAGTTTTCCAGTTTTCTTCACGTTTACACCTTAATGGGGCCAGTTTCCCCACAAAAGTCCCCCCGAAAGACAGATGTCCCGCTCATGTGTTACGTTACATTATCTCATCAATCCAATCCAATGTATCAGTTTTATGTGTATAAATTGATACATTGGATTGAATCATATAACATGTTATATAAATGATTTACCTTATTTTATTTTAACTAGCCGTAATAATAAAAATTTTTAGTATAACATGGGATTTTATCAATTAAATATATAAATACCATGAATTATAAAGTTAGAATTTAATTAAATACGAACAATTAATAAATAAATGACTTACTTCGAATAAAATTTGGGAATTTTCGAGTAAATTGAATTCAGAGTTAAAACAGGAAGTGACTTTAAGAATTCTTTTAATTTGCCTTAATTAGATAAAATATAATTATACTAGAATTACACAATTGTATTGCTTCCAGACAAGCTTAAATTTCAATAAGATTAGCTGTAACTTAAATTTAAGTTGTCGAAGTAACGTGTTGCAAGAAAGATTATTATGTAATATTATCAAACCAAAAGTATATACAATGATATATTTATCTAGTTTTCGTCCTTAATCCTAGCTTCGAGTTAGTTATGGTATAAACCGTGATGTTGCTAAGCAACGCTACTGCAGTAATTACAACCTTGTGTTCTACATGATGCAAATGAAGTGCTGTTTCCCAAGTCTTGTAATTTCAAGTTGTTAAGATACTTGCGGTCAACTTCTATGAATAACTTACTTGTTTGTATAGCGAATGTATGGCTTCGCCGATCGATCATTGATCGATCTTGAGCTTTCTAGAGCCTTAAAATCTATAAATACGCCGGAAAATCTATAATATAATTATATTAAAGGTTACGGTTAGGTAATTAGGTTGGATATAAGATAATTTAATTGATTTACAAGTAAATATTGGATTATATGTCGAAATTTCACAACGTATATAATGCAATTATGCATACGGTCAATTCTAGATTATCCATGATAATGGATTCTTGAGATTACGAATTACTAATTAACCACACAAATTAATTAAAAATAACAAATTATTGGAATAATGTATAGAATTTCGAGTTTAGAATTCAGTAAACACATAAAACACGTAATACAATATAAAATATCCTGTCATGAGAAGAGATCAATAAGAGGAAAGGCTTTAAGAGGAAGAGGCTACCTTTTCAGGGAATTGAATTATACGCTTATAAATTTAAAAATAAGTTATAAAATGGGGGAAATATAATGTTGAGAAGAGGCAACAGCGTAAGTAGAACCAATATTAGAGGCCCCGATTTAGAACGTGCAAACCTATATTAACCCTTGTGTCGCTGTGGAGAGTAAACAGTATACATATGGCCATCGAGAGGCGGAAGATTGGGAATGTCTTTGCTTGTTCATAACCCTATCAATTAATATTAGTTTTATTTTAAAAAATGAAAGCTTTAAAACTGTTTTTTATTAATAAAGACCTTCTATGATTAATAAAATAATAATTCTTATTAATAAAAACTTCTATGTATTTCATTTGTTTAAAAAATGACAAATGGGGTCCGCTAAACAGTAGAGGAGATCCGCTTTACCTCCGGATCCCATAAAATCTCTCAGTGTGTAGTGCGCCACATTCAAATCTTTTCCTGATTTATTCGATTTTTAATTAATTTATAAAGGAAAAGAGCCCCTGCACCCTTCTCTGGTTACTCTACTCAGAAGAGGTAGCTTTCACATGCTAAATGCTAAATCCTTTCATAAGTAACGCTTTATCATGAGCTGAAACCATTTATTAATCACTTTTAAATTTCATCTTACTAGTAGAATATTTAAAGCTGAGTTAGTTTCAATAAATAAAAATAAATCCAAAATCTAATACATAATTTAATATTTAACAGAATATCAAACTAATATTAACACAGTTGCGCAGATTATTCATTTGATAAGGAAGAATTTCAAGTTTGCTATTATTTTTAACCTATCAGTGACCGAACGGATGAAATCTCTGAACACTGGTAGTTCGTCGTGGGTTCGCACCCCACAACGAGTTAGCTACGTGGGGTTTTCCACATGGGTCTAACAAACTAAATAGGACTAGTTTTTCATTGAAAGTCGTACCGGCAGGCACCTTCCCTTTGACAGATTATTAATGTTACGTTGCCTATCATTCGAATACAATTCTTGCTATGATTTTTACATTTGTTCAATGTAAAAGTGTAGAAAATAGAACCAAATTGTTGTAAAAATATATTTTTTTTCCAACAAAACGAGCAGATATTTGATTTTTGTTGTTGTTTCTTCCGCGTAACTGAATTTTGTAAATAAGATTAGCTTTCATTGAAATATACTATTTTCGAAAGAATAAAATCAAACATTTATGATTTAAGAACAGAAACGAAACTGATTTCTTCACAAGAGTATTCGAAGAAAATCCTTTAGACAAAGTAAATTTTCGATTTTCTCAGAATTTTTATGGTTACGTCGTCAGACTACAAGCTTATATCGAAAATTTAATTTAATTAATTGTACGACTAATCATTATATTAAAGTTAAACTAGAGTTTAATTGTGTTAAAATGCCAATTTTCGTTAAAATATCAGCTATTACGTTGTTATATTGATTTCTTCGTGGAAGTTCTTTATCGAACGTAACTCCAAGATATGTGAAAAATTGACATCATCAAGTATAATAAATTACCTATTTTGGAATCCTTCAAAAATTGGCGATATAAAAATAGATCTTAGGTGATATATAACTGCAATATGAATATGTGTTTCCCCCTCTTTAATATTATATCTGACCTGATTTCTTGTAAAGCCTTTTAAGGTTAAGGTTTATAGTTGGGCTTCTACTCATTTTAAATTATATTCGAGTTTTTGTACTACCGTCAATCATTTATGCATCTAAAATTCATTTTAAAATGTTGCTAAGTAATCTGTTTAAACATTTTTCAATATTAATTAAATATTTTTCACACTATTTATAAAATTCTAGTCATATATTTACGTCAGATAATCACATAACTTAATTACACGAAAATTGATTCATTGAAAGAATCACGTGTAAGATTTGATGATGTAAAATTTGTCAGCATTTTCTTCCTCATTCGACTGAAACGAAGGGAAGAGCGAAAATTTTACACCAACAATTCGAAATATCGACGCAAAGAGCATAGATTATTAAAATAAATATTCCGAACAAATTAAAACGTATTTTTTTTTAACTCTCTGGACACTAAGAGGGTAACTTTTAGCAAGCCCATTACGAATTCGGCCCACAATGGGCGGCCGTATGGTCCCCTGGAAGAGCTGCTACCTTAACCTGTAAATTAAAACGAATCCAGTATGGAGGTGGCTGCTATCCTGTGTTATCAGTGTAAGTATCGTTTCTTCTATAGTTTCTGCGTGTTGTTCTAATGTTTTCGTGACTCATCTGATGCTATTATAGTTCCTGTAGTATGCTAGTTCGATGCTTTATAGCTCTGATAAGACCTTTAAATCATTTCCTTTCGCTATAGTCGAAGGACAAAGACTGAGAGCTACAATCTCGATATAAGTATTAGGAAAAAAAGTACAATATGCCTGTAGTTTCTTCCAAACTTTATTCAGATATAATTTAAACTTTTGGAATAGAACGAAACAGCTAATTAAAATTTTACAACGATAACAATGTAACTTTGTAATGAATTGTACATGAATTTCCTTCAAATGTTTTCTTATATCTTAAAAGATATAGTCAAACCTCGATATAGCACCACCATTTCTTCGCCTATTAAACTGACACCAAATGGAATGTGGTGTTAAACCGAGGAATCTCAAACAACAAAAATCATTTAAAATAATGAAATCTATACACGAGTTTGAGATTTGAGAGTTTGGAAGTCACACGATTTGGTGGTAACAATGTCCTTTACAATGCAAAATTCTACATTTGGTAATTCAGAGATAACGAAGGATACAACTGTTTATTATTTATGAAGAAAATCTAATCACGAGCATTGATTAACGCTGTACGTGGGTGGCGCTATATCGAAGTTTGACTATTTAAATTTTAAAATGTTTTTTAGAAAGATAATGTAAATCTTTATTATTCTTACGTAGTATTAAATTGAATGTAATTAGAATTGAAAACGATAGAATTGATGCACAAACGATTATCGCTGCTGTTAGGCTGATATAGGGGAGACCGGGGCAAGATCGGCATGTTAAGCTTTACTTAAATTTTGTGTAATAAATACTGCTGTAAACTGAAAAAAAGCTTTGCATATTGTCTATTGGAATGTTACCTTACTATAGAACTGGTTAAAATCAGTTTGGAAATAAAAATAATTAAAATAATTACAACTTTACAAGAAGAGAGAANTTTATTAAACTTGTTAGCTTAATTTTGCTAATTAAAATATATATTAGTAGTTAATTCTTACGTTACTCTTATTGTAAACTACTTATATATCGTTAAATTGTTGTATTATTTGTCCTTTTAACATAATAATAAGAGAATAATATAATTTCATAAAAAAAAATCTTTCATAAATTCATCCAGCTTTAAAACTAATTTTCTAAATTTTTATTTAGTTAATGTTTTAAAGATGAATAAAATTTTTAATTAATTCAGAATTTTCGTAGTAAATTATAAATTATTTTTGCAATTTAGTTAAATGTTATTACACAGTGTGTACTAAAATCTGTGTAAAAATTATTCATGAATTTAAAAACGAACTTTATGTAAGTAAATTCATACTATCTATTATTACTTTACCGGGTCTGTTATATATAACAGAGGTATAGTATGGTGATCAGTCAAAAATGACCCCCAAGATTTTTACATTTTTGAATTCTGAGGACCTTGAAACGTAGAGAAAGAGGAAAAAATCTCGGGGTGTTTTCTTTGTGTGGATATTTGTATAGGAGGCACAATTTTGTTCACCCATTTTGAACTTTAATAACTCCACTGCTTTTTGTCGAAAATTTCTGAAATTTTGCAGGGATGTCTCTTTATTAGGGAGATNTTATAAATGACATTAAAACAAATATTTCTTAGCTTACTATGTATGAAATGAAAGTAAGTAATGATTTAACAAATTCTATAGGTTATTACAAAAAGTAGACTATTTTGATGATGATTTTGCAGTTAATCCAAAAACTAAACTAAAATCTGTGTAAAAATTATTCATGAATTTAAAAACGAACTTTATGTAAGTAAATTCATATCTATTATTACTTTATCGGGTCTGTTATATATAACAGAGGTATAGTATGGTGATCAGTCAAAAATGACCCCCCAAGATTTTTACATTTTTGGACTCTGAGGACCTTCAAACGTAGAGAAAGGGGAAAAAATCTCGGGGTGTTTTCTTTGTGTGGATATTTGTGTGGGAGGCACAATTTTGTTCACCCATTTTGAACTTTAATAACTCCACTGCTTTTTGTCGAAAATTTCTGAAATTTTGCAGGGATGTCTCTTTATTAGGGAGATTAATGCTGTTAAATTTTGGTAGTTAAAGGTCGA
Source organism: Centruroides sculpturatus (assembly GCF_000671375.1). Lineage (NCBI taxonomy): Eukaryota > Metazoa > Arthropoda > Arachnida > Scorpiones > Buthidae > Centruroides > Centruroides sculpturatus. Next base: position 85,356 of record NW_019385308.1, on the reverse strand, counting down.
TGGGGTGGAAAGATAAAGAGGATTGTGTGTCATATCACGAGTAGGGTCGGACTTAATGACTATTTACTCGTTATTAGCATTTATAATTTTTTTTTATAAAATCATCCCTTTCCTCAAAATTAAGCTTTTTGCCATTTTATAATAATTAAAAATATAAAAAGTTTTTTAATAAAATAACATAACAGATGGCGCCATACACACGGTTTTAAATGTTGCTGGAAAGTTAAGCAACTCGTTGCTGGATTTTTTCAATTAAAAATAAGTTTAAAACATCTAAGAAAAATTTATTGCATTCCAAATGTTTAGACAGATTTTTACAATTTTTCTAATTTTTTAAATCTGTATGATTGAATTGGATTAATGAGAAAAAGGCAAATAACATAAAGATCTGTCAGAGGATGCCACTCGGGAAGAATTTTTATGGAAATCTAGCACCTATTTAGGTGTTAGTCATATTAATAAACCCGAAAAACTCCGCGTAGCCAGCCCAGTGGTCAGGTGCGAACTCTCAACGAACTATAGTGTTCAGTGGTTTTATTCACTCGGTCGCTGATAGGTCTTAAAAATATGGATCTATAGTTTCTGTATTTTTATATTATAAGAAACTCAAGTTTTTAAATTTTAAGATGTAAAATTAAAGGTTCGATACAGCTTTAAACTTTGAATGTATCCACAGTTCACAGTAAACACTTGTTCAGTGTTTTTATTCAATGTCCTTTGTAAAAGGAACTAAGAAACAATNTTGCCCCGATCTCCCCTAAACAATTCAGTATATTGAGAAATAATGAATCGATCTGAAAATTAAATATATATATATATATACACGTTGTATGCTAACTCTCTCTAACTTTATAAATTTTAAAATATCAAAAATTCTAGAATCGTCACTTAAAAAAATCCGCATTAATAATTACAGAATGCTATCATGAAAAATTCGTAATAAAAAAAGCTTGTAACTCAATTTAAAATTACAAAGCAAAGAAAAGAAAACATTTTAAATGAGATTAACTCCGACTGAAACGAAATCTACTTAAAATGTTTAAAATATTTTAAAAATGAAACTCGAAAAAATGAATAAATTATTAGTCATTTTCGTTTATATGCCCACCAGTGGCCGGGTGGATAAAACCACTACACAGTGTTAGTTCTGTGTTAGTTGGTCGTGGTTCACCTGGACAACTGGCTAGCCGAGTGAAATTTTCCAGGTTTCCTTACGTATCTAACATCTAAATAGGAGATAGTTTTCTGTGGAAAATCCTCCCAGGATGGAACACATGGGCGATCCGCCAAGATCTCTCATATGTTACATTGCCTTATCCCATTCTTCCACTCCACTCCGTTTAGAAGATTTCTAAGTGAAGTATTAATCCACAAAGAAAGATAGATCCGTAGATAAAATGAAATTTTTATATAAAATTTCTANTCTGTATTTTTATATTATAAGAAACTCAAGTTTTTAAATTTTAAGATGTAAAATTAAAGGTTCGATACAGCTTTAAACTTTGAATGTATCCACAGTTCACAGTAAACACTTGTTCAGTGTTTTTATTCAATGTCCTTTGTAAAAGGAACTAAGAAACAATTTTAATTAAAAAAGAAAAAAAAAAATAGTATATAAATTTATGCCTATTTAAAATTTTATTTTATATCTTCATAGTTCATTCTATATTCTAAGTTTTGGCATACAATTTCTATTAAAGTATTTCTTCATGCCATCATTAAAGAGGAAGAATAGTAATTTTCCTGACAATGTCGTTTGTTCGACATCCTTTTCGTAATCCTCTGCTTCTACCCTTATTACAGATAGAGAAATATTAAAAGAAATTATATTAATAAACAATCGATTGTTGTTTTCTTCTGGAATAATTTATTTGAAAGTCATTCAAAAATAGAAAACAAGATTTTTTTACAGGATAATAATCTCTTAGTTACTTTATGGAGTCATGATATTCGTTGAAGTATTTACGGATATCCGGTACAATAGTTCATTACATTACGTTATAATGGCCTCCAGATGCAGTAATATGTGTTCTCTCCTTTCAAATACACACGACAATAAAAGAAAGATCAAATGTCAGCAATCGTTAAGGAGAGCCATTCCAATTTTAAATTGCTTAATGTTCAGTAGAGTAGAAAGTCCAGAGGCATAAAACTTAAATTTAACATGGCTCTGTACTTCTCCGGATTATATAAAATTTCTAGTTTTTAATTAATTAAATGAACAAAATAAACTAGTTACACAGGAATACATTCGTACCTCGTACATCGAACGTTAAATTTGACAAAAAAATCGCTTCAGAGTGTATTCTATGAAAATTAAATTAAACCGACGACTTTCGTAAAAGGAAAAATATTTTCAATCCTTTCTATGATATCACTACCAAGATATCATATNAGGATGGAACACATGGGCGATCCGCCAAGATCTCTCATATGTTACATTGCCTTATCCCATTCTTCCACTCCACTCCGTTTAGAAGATTTCTAAGTGAAGTATTAATCCACAAAGAAAGATAGATCCGTAGATAAAATGAAATTTTTATATAAAATTTCTATAAATTTGTCCTTGGAACTAAAATAGACAAAATTTGTTTAAAGTTCATCATTTAGAAAGCTTCAATGTCCCATTTTGAATCCAGTATTAAGTACACTTACAGAGCTGAATTAAGAGTTGTCAGTCTTACGTATTCAATACTCATGGATTCTTGCACAGATACTTACAATAATACTTAAGTCTTCTAGAAGAGATATACTAATAAAAGAAATACAGTAATTATTTTATAGATGACAGGAAAAAGTCGCCTTGTTATGGATCCTTTCGGCCCTACGCAGTGGTGTATTTTGTGTAATGGTTAATCCCTGCACGGTTGCTGTTGCACAATTTTCAGATTTTCATTGTTTTAGTATAATAAGTTTCACGAATTATGAAATGACAAATTCAATACTCGGTATTAAAAAAATAACATCACATCTGGTAACACATATAACAGACCCCCGCTGTTACGACTTAATAAGTTTATGAATAATTGTCGAGCGTTAAGCGAGTCGTCCTATTTCCCATAAGTTTAGTGTTATAAATTAAATTAGCTTGATCGAAATTATAGTTTTAATTGCACATTATTTCACAGAGATATTCAACAAAAAATATTTTATAAATTTACAACAAAGAAAATGTATTCCAGTCGTAAAAGTAGGGGTGTAAAAGCGAGTGGTCGTGGAGTCTATTGTATTTCTGACAATAAAATTTCCTAAACAAACAATAATTTTTATTAGAAATAAATAGGAAATAGGACAAAAACTTACTAAGTACTTTTTACAATAGAAACGTTCAGTTAGATGAGAACGGACCACAACAGTATTGAGCCTCATATACCAATTAAGTAGAGTTTACTTAACAAAATTAGATGATTTATACTATCAAACGCATAGGCATGTCAAGATACGTGGAAAGGACATAATAGGATTTGTCAAGATTAGAAGTGATATAGTTATGACATAACACAATTGCATCTTTTATTACGCGTAAAGGCAATTTTGAAAGTTTGTTAATTAAATTGATTCTCTCGAAATAATTGGATGATCTTTTGTTGAAGATATTTACAAACATTTTAGAAATTATTGTTATTAACAAAATTATTTAATTCTCTGGATGTTATTTATTCATTTTAGACAGATCGAATGAATAAACCACTGAACACTGGTGGTGAAGTGCGAACGTTGATCGTGGGTTCGCACTTCGCAAACTTGCTGACTACGTGGCGTTTTCCGGGTTTTCTTTACGTTAATAACAGCTAAATAGGGACCTGTTTCCCATAAAAGACCTCCCGGGAGGCATACTCCTCTAAGTAGATCGCCCATGTGTCGTGTTGAATCGAATAAAACCAACCCAAATGAAGAAAAAATTCTTAAAATAAGTAATTCCCTTGTAGTGTAGTGTTTAGGATAGGCTGGATCGCTAGTGTTAGCCTACTTCTCTGTGCGACCGAGGAATGAACGGTCTAAAAACCCAAGAATTTTTCGTCCGTAGGTAGTCCGTCCCGAATATGTAAGGCTCCTTCCTTCACAACCCGGCCGACCCATTAAAGGCTTGACAAAACTCATGATGGGTTTGATTAAACAGAGGTCTCTTAGTGTCCACAGGACGGAAGAGTAAAAAAAATGATTCGGATATCCAGAATCCAGTCACAAATGTGAACGTTACTTTCTTCAAAACCGATAAAACGATATAAATAAAATAAATAAAAATAGATTTCTTTTACCCTGTAACTTTAATTTCTATATAAAAAAGTAAATTTTGGAGTCCAGAACTTAGATAACCTGGCTGATCCCCCTGTAGCTTTATAATATCTATGATGCATCTTAGTTTATGGCAGGGGTTGTTAACGACTCCTGGAGGACGATAAGGATTTCGAAGTCGAAAATAAGTCAGGAGACTGAGGGGGTTTATTAAAAACGATTCAGTAACAATTATTAGTTGAATGAATTATGTAAATGACTCTCTTAGATAATTGTTATTAATGCAACTTTCATTCTAATATACATTTTAAAATATAATATTTCATATACAACACAAATTTTTTCTACATAAAAATAGTTTTTCGCGATAAAAAAATATTTGTTTCATATACATATTTATATGTTTTTTTCTCCCCCATTTTATAATCAGATATACAACACAGCGTCGTACATCTGATTATAAAAAATTGATTCTTCCAAATGCAATTTAACATTGCTAAAGTTTATCCTTGACATTTTTATCGATAGAAGTCTTTTGTTAGTGTAAAAAATTCAATATTTGGGTGTAAAAATTGAAATGGGAACGTGTACAATATCGACTTTTCTAAAAGAAATATTAATTTTAAATTCTTAAAACATTAAAAATAAATTTAATTAAGATGTCTTAATTAAAATTATGTGCTTTAACGATTAATACTGTAGAAAGAAAACTAAGATTTAAAAGATAATAGCTTGTCACCAAAGTTATGATAGATAATGTTATTTTTAGGACTTTATAAAGAAATTATTAATTCTTGAAATTAAAAAGTTTAGAGGATTGCATTCACGGGATAAGTCAATGCAACACAAGAGTGACGTGTTAAATAAGGTTGCTTTCTGGAAGGAATTTTCTAGGTGTTAGACCCTAGTTAATTGTTATATACGTAAAGAAAACCAGAAAACTCCACGCGGCCAGCCTATTGGCAAGGATCGAACCCACGACCAACAACTAGTGTTCAATAGCTTTATCCACTCCGTCACTGATGCGTCAAGTATAAAGATAAATCTTAATATAGTTTATCATCTAAAGATTTCGAAATTGAACCACGTTATAGATTTTCAGAAAGTTTATCTCACTGCATCCAACTGAGATATCAGCACTTCCTCCCTGTTTTGCTCTTCTGTGTTCCGTGGCTTGGTTCGTGAATAAACTTCGTTTCTTTCGCTATTATAATATTGTTTTTGGATAGTTAAAATAAATTAAATTATTATAAAGTAAAAGAAAAAGCACAAATATCAACATTTTCAACACACTTAACTTTAAAAGAATGCCGTCGATAAACCGATAAATTCTTAAAATTTCACACAAAAATATTCAAATCAAATGTTTATTAATTGAAGAATTCAAGGCATTTTCAATATATCATTGCGGAAAAGATATAATATTGAAAAATGTTTGAATTATTTTAGAATTTCATATTAATCTGGATGGAGAACGTCGATAATTCGATATACTGTATTCACTTCAAATCTATATGTTAAAGATTTAAAATAACTATGAAGTTTCGAATTTTTTAAAATGTTTCTTAAAATTTATATTAAATTAAGTAAAACGTTGACTTAAACATAAGTGTATAGATATGGATAATATGGATTGCTGGCCATTCAATATTATATGAGGAATGAAGAATTACATTTCGCCTGAAAACATTTAAGAGTAATTCAATTATTCTTAAATGTAAGTAACATTTTAGAATAGATTTAATAGATTAGTAATTCGAGAAAATTTCATTTATTTCGTCATATTGAATACATAAACACTGAGAAAACTGTACATCGTAACGCGATAAGATACTTATCTAGATAATGCGAATTCGAATTCAGTTTGTTTTAATTTTATGCGATACGGCATCGCAACAAATGGACAATCTGTCATATGAATGCTTGCCTGGAGAAATTTCTATGGAAAACTAGTTCCTATTTAATTGTTAGACACATGAAAAATACTTGTGGCTGGTCCATTGGTCAGGTGCGAACCCATGACTAATCATCTGTGTTCACAGGTTGTTATCCACAGATTCCAATTCGATCCAGATCTTTCCTAAGTAGTTTGTTCCTATCTCTCACTCATGCTGACGTAAACCCATTATGAGTCAGACCAATAGAATAGTATAATTCAAACTTGTAATATACTTCGGAATGCTTCGATGCCTCGTATGAAAATCAAATTAAATCTTTTAAAATTCAATTAGAAATTGATAACATTAATTAAATATTTAAAAACCTGGCTTGCATTTCAGCATAATCCCAATACGAACCAGATCCATAATGATGGAAACATTCAAGCCATTGATATAAGTCATAATTTTTCTATGTCTCACGCGAAAATCCCATTTAAACTTTTACAATTCAGTCATATGAAGATAATGTTAATTGATTATTCAAAAGTCGACACTGGCTGACATACTAGTGAGCCATTTACGAATCAGATCCATAATACTGAGCAAAATTACAGCTGGTCACATAATTCGTAAGGCTTCGATGCCCCGCAAGAAATTCCAATCCAACTTATTTCAATTGAATCGAATAAAAAACATAAAAACATTAATTAATTAATTAAGATAATCTTCCTTGATTATAGAGATTACAAATGACTAAAAAACAAACAGCCTGATTCTCTATATGAACCATGCGAATAGAGACAGAAAGACTGTTAATGTTCTGATGATTGGACATGGCGGATAAAAGACGACTTTGTTTCTTCAAATTTTTAATATTTTTAGAAATGATAACGTTATTTTAATAAATTATTTTTGTATCTAACTTATACAGTAAAAGAGATTTACTTAATAGATTAGTAATTCGAGAAAATTTCATTTATTTCGTCATATTGAATACATAAACAATTTGAAATTATCGCAGAAAAGTTATTTCATAAATGCCATTATCATAAATTACGAAAATAAGTTTTGAACATAGAAAATCATATAAAAACCTCCTGGAATCTTTCCCATGTTATGAATTAACTGAAATTTCTTTATCAAATTTATTTATTTTATACGGAAAACTCATATAATGTAGAATTTTCAGTGCTAATATCTAAATTATAATTATCATAAATAGCATTTAAAATGAGATTTTAAACTGTGTGAAACCTTTTAAAATTAAAAGGTGAATAAAATTATTTTAACTACTTTTTTTTATTTGACCCAAGTGGACTAAAATGACATTATTTCAAATTTATCGTGGGTTAGCCATGCCCACAATGGAGACCGGGTGATAAAGATTTGGTTTCATATATTCGTGTACGGCAAAGCGACATATGGGCAATCTGCTGAGGGTATGCTTCCCAAAAGGTCTTTTATGGTAAACTAACCACTATTTAGGTGTTACAAATGTGAAAAACATCCGAAAATTTCATGTGGCCAGCCTGTTGACGAGGCACGTATCCACGACTTCCCTTGTTCAGTGATTTTATGCATTCGGCCACTGGTGAGCGTCCGGTGATGAAGGACTCCCGACATATCCGGGACGAACTGTCCAAAAAAATTCTTAGAATTTTTTGACGGTTGAATCCAATCCCGGGTTCCCCAGAGCAGTAAGTTGGCGCCTTAACAACCTTAACATCCGACCGTCAAACTATTATGAACTATACAAAAATATGAGCTTACATACGTCCAGATAAAAGGTATCAGTTCCTATACCCATACCTGTGTAAGTATATTTTTCTATGCTTATCTGGGCTGTAGACGCTCTATCTTTTTGGTCACGTGTGTGCCAAGTCGAGTCTGTGTAGGCTCTGTCTGCCCGTGCATCGACACTGAAGGAGCCAAAATTAAAAGTTTAGATAAAACGAAAATGCCATAAAGTTTATTTTTATTTGTGAAAACTATTTTTATTGATTTTATTTATATACTTATATGGCTTTTTGGAAGGAATGAAGTCCCACATTTGTAACCGATAGGTCTCATCTCAGTTTTCTCGGGCGTCGGTAAGAAAAGCAAACGGAAAGATGAAATAAAAAATATGAAAGCAGTGCTATACGTAATAGCAATATTATTAGATTCAACCAACCTTTAGTTATCTCATAAAATGAAATAATCTATCTCATGCACAACATTTACTTAATTATTGTTAACAAACGTACCATAATTTTCAAAATAAATTTTATTAAACTTGTTAGCTTAATTTTGCTAATTAAAATATATATTAGTAGTTAATTCTTACGTTACTCTTATTGTAAACTACTTATATATCGTTAAATTGTTGTATTATTTGTCCTTTTAACATAATAATAAGAGAATAATATAATTTCATAAAAAAAAATCTTTCATAAATTCATCCAGCTTTAAAACTAATTTTCTAAATTTTTATTTAGTTAATGTTTTAAAGATGAATAAAATTTTTAATTAATTCAGAATTTTCGTAGTAAATTATAAATTATTTTTGCAATTTAGTTAAATGTTATTACACAGTGTGTACTAAAATCTGTGTAAAAATTATTCATGAATTTAAAAACGAACTTTATGTAAGTAAATTCATACTATCTATTATTACTTTACCGGGTCTGTTATATATAACAGAGGTATAGTATGGTGATCAGTCAAAAATGACCCCCAAGATTTTTACATTTTTGAATTCTGAGGACCTTGAAACGTAGAGAAAGAGGAAAAAATCTCGGGGTGTTTTCTTTGTGTGGATATTTGTATAGGAGGCACAATTTTGTTCACCCATTTTGAACTTTAATAACTCCACTGCTTTTTGTCGAAAATTTCTGAAATTTTGCAGGGATGTCTCTTTATTAGGGAGATTAATGCTGTTAAATTTTGGTAGTTAAAGGTCGATGGGGTGGAAAGATAAAGAGGATTGTGTGTCATATCACGAGTAGGGTCGGACTTAATGACTATTTACTCGTTATTAGCATTTATAATTTTTTTTTATAAAATCATCCCTTTCCTCAAAATTAAGCTTTTTGCCATTTTATAATAATTAAAAATATAAAAAGTTTTTTAATAAAATAACATAACAGATGGCGCCATACACACGGTTTTAAATGTTGCTGGAAAGTTAAGCAACTCGTTGCTGGATTTTTTCAATTAAAAATAAGTTTAAAACATCTAAGAAAAATTTATTGCATTCCAAATGTTTAGACAGATTTTTACAATTTTTCTAATTTTTTAAATCTGTATGATTGAATTGGATTAATGAGAAAAAGGCAAATAACATAAAGATCTGTCAGAGGATGCCACTCGGGAAGAATTTTTATGGAAATCTAGCACCTATTTAGGTGTTAGTCATATTAATAAACCCGAAAAACTCCGCGTAGCCAGCCCAGTGGTCAGGTGCGAACTCTCAACGAACTATAGTGTTCAGTGGTTTTATTCACTCGGTCGCTGATAGGTCTTAAAAATATGGATCTATNCTTGATAATTCAACTACGCTTGTTGGAGAACAATAAAAACACTACACTCAACAAGCCACCAATAAAACTCAACTGCCTAACCTATAACCAAAGTCTCCTTTTAATTTGTTTTTAAAAAAAAGCGCTTGACAAACTTGCCCCGCATGCCGAAGTTGCCCCGATCTCCCCTAAACAATTCAGTATATTGAGAAATAATGAATCGATCTGAAAATTAAATATATATATATATATACACGTTGTATGCTAACTCTCTCTAACTTTATAAATTTTAAAATATCAAAAATTCTAGAATCGTCACTTAAAAAAATCCGCATTAATAATTACAGAATGCTATCATGAAAAATTCGTAATAAAAAAAGCTTGTAACTCAATTTAAAATTACAAAGCAAAGAAAAGAAAACATTTTAAATGAGATTAACTCCGACTGAAACGAAATCTACTTAAAATGTTTAAAATATTTTAAAAATGAAACTCGAAAAAATGAATAAATTATTAGTCATTTTCGTTTATATGCCCACCAGTGGCCGGGTGGATAAAACCACTACACAGTGTTAGTTCTGTGTTAGTTGGTCGTGGTTCACCTGGACAACTGGCTAGCCGAGTGAAATTTTCCAGGTTTCCTTACGTATCTAACATCTAAATAGGAGATAGTTTTCTGTGGAAAATCCTCCCAGGATGGAACACATGGGCGATCCGCCAAGATCTCTCATATGTTACATTGCCTTATCCCATTCTTCCACTCCACTCCGTTTAGAAGATTTCTAAGTGAAGTATTAATCCACAAAGAAAGATAGATCCGTAGATAAAATGAAATTTTTATATAAAATTTCTAGTTTTTAATTAATTAAATGAACCGTACATAGAAACATTTATATTTAGTAAAATATATCTGCATTGTAGTTTGGTTATTTGTAATTTTTTGTATATTCAAAATGCTAATTAATGCTGATATATCGACAACTTAGAGCCTCTTCCGCTGCGTGCATCTGTTGAATTTTTAAAATGTATTTTCACATCTTCGTGGAAAATTCGTTAAATCGTCCCATTTTAACAATGTATTTTACTCTAACTTTAGGTACAGCATCTCTCAGTCAATTAAGAAAGAAAATTCATCTGTGCCTATTCCCCAATGCTAAAATATTAGATGTGGGCTAGGATTGGAATGATTTGATGAAATAAAGCAACGCAAAGCAAGAGCAATCTGCTGAGAGAGAAGCTTATCGGGAGGACTTCTATATAAAATTTGGGTGTTGGAAACGTGAAAAAAATCCGGAATACTCCACCCGACCAACCCGTTGTTCAGACATGAACCCACGACTAACTAGCAGCGTTATCCATTCGGCCACTAGTGGGTATCTGAGTTAGGAATTTATAATAGAAAATACACATTTAAATTTATTATTTGTATATTTTTATTAAAATCTTATTTTCGTAATCTGAATTATCAATGAAAAAAGCAGAAAATGATTTAAAAAGTTCAATTAAAAAGATAAGTTTCCAATCCTGATAGCCTACACCGCAAGTTAATAACAACTGATTTGGAGTATAAATAACAATTTTTCTCAAATATTACTTTAAAAACCCCAATGTAATATTTAATCTTCTTGATAAATTTTATTCAATTTTATTCTTACAAGTAGTATTTTCTATATAATCACCATTAAAATGCATTTGTTTGGTCTGAATAAAGTAAATACTCAACGAACTGCGAAGGAAAATATGGAAAAAATGTATAAAATTCATAGCTTTCAGCTTAAATTTTTATCTAGTACTTGAAATATTTTGAATGTTAAATCATCTTTAAATTTCCGAACCATCGATTATCAAGTATGCTTACGTAATGCCCACTGACATTTTTACGGGATGGCGTAAATTCACGATAAAAGTGGACCGTCGAAGTGGAGAGTGGTAACCTTAGGCTATTCCAGTTTTTTTTAAATTTCTAGAAACTAGATCTTGATTTCGAGCTCGGATTCTTAAAAAATACTGAAGTTAAAATTTCATTTTTTATAAATGTTTTAAATTTGTGCTTTTATAGAATAAAGTAATATTAAATACAGTTACGGTGGAAAACATAAAACAAGCTAAAATTGAATTTAAAATTGTTGCTGTAAAGTACCTCTTGTATTATATGTGAAATATAAAGCCTTAAAAGATTTTAAAGAACTGTTGTTGCAACTTTTGATAAACTATAATTTTATATTTTGCAGACAAAATACTAATTTTTCGCTGTTGTTGTTGTTCATTCGACATTACTATACTCATTTTTTTTCCAAACAATTTCAGTTAATTACTTGACCAATTTGTATACAATCTCAAGATATAAATTCTGAAAATTCTAAATTATTTTTCCCCTGCCCACTAAAAATCGAGTGAACAAAACCACTGAACATTGCTAGTTGGTCACGGGTTCGTGTCTGAACAACGGATTGGTCACGTATAGTTTTTCAGATTATCTTCACCTGTCTAACAACTAAATAGGGACCAGTTTTACGTAGAAAATCACCCGAGAGGAGCACCTTCTTGGCAGTTTGCCCATGTGCTACGTTGCCTTGTTTCATTAATCCAATCTAATCCTATTTCTCCCCTTCTAAAATTAAATTGGATAGATTCGATAAGGCAAAGCAGCAAATGGACGACCTGCATAGGAAGACATCTTCTGAGAGGGCTCTCTATATGAGACTAGTCCCTATTTAGGAATTAAACAGGTGAAGAAAACCCAGAAAACTCTAGGCAAACAGTAGTCTACATTGGGAAACGCGTACCCAGGACCAGTGTTCAATGTTCAGGAGCACTCGGCCACATTTTCTAAAATTAATTGACATTATTGACAACTGAAAGAAATTTAAAAAATAATTGTGTATAATCCATGCTAAGCAAACGTAAAGATTTATATAATACTGTGCATAGACTTTTAAATAGACCATAATCTTATCTTTCGTTACTTTTTCGAGCGTAACGTAAACAGAAACGATGTTGGTCTCAGTTACGACTGAATTTATACCTGTTAGGTCTCGGTTATGTCTAAATTTATGGTTAATATGAAGCATATGTGAATTCTCAGAGGCAGTTTTCAGTATAATATAACATTATGTAGTCTTCAATACTTGACAATAGCTTATTTTCATGATATATATACACTCGCAAACTTTAATGCCCACTTGTGATCTTTTTTTAAAAAAAAAAAAAAAAATGAAAGTGTCGCAACAACTGCTCTCATTCGCACGATATTTCTTCAATTGTAAATTATCACTGCAAAATTGTATAATACAAATTTCTAACATTTATCTTTAGCTAAAGTAGCAATATTTAAATCAAACTGTATACCGGAAATTAAGGTGAACTATTTATATGCTTAACGCAATTAATCAGCGATATAATTATGCCTGGATAATTAATTATAGTTTAAAGTATGTTGTAATAAAATGCAGAATTTGGAGAAATTAATGTTCCAAAATAGTATTTTCTATAAATAAATCAATCTTCAAACTAATACCATTTATAGTATATTCTTTTATTGATTTACACAGAAGTCCTACATATTTTTATTTTTATTTGTCAATTTAACTAAATAATGAATGCTTTATTAATAAGTTCGTTTACTTAATAAGTTCGTTTACTTCCTTAGTTTTAAATAAAATATTTATTCTTTTCTAATTAAATAAGACGTTATGAGATCTTATTTAAAATTTAGTGGATCTATCCACTCGACCCAGATGGGCTCAAAAAATACAGACATTTCTTTTTAGTTTATTTAGTAATGGCTGGTCCTATTTAGGTGTTAGACACGTGAAGAAAATTCGGACATGTGGCCAGTCCGTTCATGAGACACGAACCCGCGACAAACTACCAATGTTCAGTGGTTGTATCCATTCGGACACTAATGGGTTTTAATTTACTAATAAAATTTATTATTGCAATTTTCAAAACTTGTTTTGAATACTCCAAATAGCGTCATATAACTGTCAGAAGTCAAGGAAATAATATTTAAAATATAAATTTGAAAATGTAAATTTCGCATACTTCAAAAGCAATTAACATTCAACTCAAAGTTAGAAATTGAAACAGCATATAATGAGTACGGGTTCGCTTTCAATCTGATAAAGTATACATTATTCTGTTTAAATTTGTTACTAATTTGTGAATATACAGCTTTGTACATCAGAATCTATATTTTGAGTGATATAACGTGAAAAGTGAGAGAGGTCCAGATTGGTGACCAATATGGGGTAATACCCTTCTCTGAAAGACATAAAATTATATAAATAAATTTAATAAAACAAATAAAAATGGATTTTGTTACCACTTTTTTGTATAAAATACTAAATATCGGATGACCGTCTTGTCCAGTGTTTAGGCCAAATGGCCCTGATGGCCTTTACTATCTGATTTACAGTACAAGTTGATTAACAAGTCAATTGTAAATAGAATGAATACCTGAGCACTCATTCTATTTACAACTAGAATAAGAATTCTGCTAAATTTATTTAATTACGTTGTGTGTTCAGATCATAAATATTAATTAACAATGTAAATTTTTAGAGTTAGAAATAAAAGACTAAAATCAAGATTTTCTTGACCAATTTCTTATAAGTGCGAAAGGCGTTTAAGTATCCATTATAAAATAGTTAATAAGTAGGATCCCATTAAAATTTAAAGAATGAGTGAATGTTATCAACACTATTACAGAAATAGTTTTGAAACTTTTGACATTTATAATACATAAAAAAAAAAAAACATAGATTTACTACAATTTACTTTCAAAATTGAAAATATTGCCTCGTAAAATTTAATTCTCGAAACAAGAAATTGATTAATCTTTCAAAAGAAATGTATGAGATAATTATTAACAGATGCGATTAAAACTGTAGCCTATGTACGAAAATTTCAATAAATAAATGTTAAAATTTCTGATTTTATCATTTTTAATTCTTCCGCCATGTGGGCAATAAGAGGAGGAACTTTTTCCCATATCCATCGTGGGTTCTGCCACGATAGATATGGAAAACGACAGGACACAGTGAGGGAGGGGCCCCGACTTATCAGAAACAGACTTATCATAAATAATTCTTGGGAAATTGCTCGCATGGATTCCATTCTGGGTCTTCCAGACCGTGTGGTAAGATCAATTCGATAAAGCAACGCAACACGTGAGTAATCTGACAAGAGAAGAGTGCCCCAGGAAGATATTCTATGGAAAACTATCCCTATTATTTAGACAAGTAAGGAAAACCGGAAAATTCTACGTGACCAGCCCGTTATCGAGACCCAAACCCACGATCAGTTTTCAATGGTTTCGTTCACTTTGCCACTGGTGAGCTCAGTGCCTTTAGGTTGACAGTTATCTGGCAGTTCAAAATTTCTGAAATTAGTAGTTTTCTGTAAAGAATATAACTTAATTGTTTGCTAAACATGTAAAGAAAACCCGGAAAACGCCACGTATGCAATTCGTTGATGAGGTGCAAATCCGCGACCAGTGTTCAGTGGCATCATCCAGTGTCCACTGGTGAGCTTTTCTGTAAAGATGACCAAATTATTCTAGAAAATAATTTGTTACAGAAGTCATTACAGAAAAAACATCTTAGACGCTTTAATATTAAATATCGGATTACCAGAGTCGTGACCTAAAAAGTGGAGGAGACTGACTGTATTTTATAAATTATTCAGAATTAAATTTAAATTCTATTAGTGGATCATAAATCTCTCAGGATATCATAAATATCTTAATAAGTTTCAATACGCAATACGTAAATGTTGTGCAAACTTTTTATACAGTGTTTAATTAAGGTTTATAAAAACAATAAAAATTATTTTTTTAAATCATAATACAGAGTGATCTAACAGATATAGACCATAAAATAATTTATGGTACAGTCGAATGTCCAATTATGGCCGCCTCCCAATACCAACCAAATTTAAACAGCGGTCATTTGTTCTTGTTTTACAAAAATACATTCAAAATAATTCCCAAATAACGGTCATTTTTATGTTCCTGTCAGTGGACATTGTTCAAACATATGATTGTATCTCAAAACTTTAATTCTCTACTTCTTTTAGCAAAAGAAAAATATCTTAAAACAGCGATTAACAACATTTTCTGGATGAGCACAGCAAATGAACTTCATAGACTTCCGCCGAGCCGCATGTATCTTCCTTACGAGTTGCAGGCTTTTGAACTTGCAAAAGAATATGTTACATATTCTCGTAATCTCCAGTACACCAAGAATTAAAATAACGTATGCTAATGATATGCAAACTAATAATATATGTTTTATAAATTAATATCACTTACTTTATACATATTACTATGTAAATTCTCAATCGACAGACATCATACGTTTTGTAAATTAGGAAACCGCACTAGGTATTTGAATGTCTTTATTTAAACTACAAGGAAAATTTGTAGATATGCAAAAGGATTATTGCATTTCGAGTGTTTTATTAGGTGGACTGAAAAGTGGTGAAAATAATAAAAGACCCGAAATGCAATAACAGCTTTTGCATATCTACAATTTTTTCTTGGAGTGTAAATAAAGACATGCACACACCCAGTATGGCTTCCTAATTTACAGAACGTATGGCATTTGTCTACTGAGAATTTACATAATAATATATAGTTTATTCTCAACTGTTCGCTGGTCAAGTTTAGTTTAAATGTTCTTCGACACTAATATCAGCTTAATTAGGGATGCAAGGTGTAACGAGACAGAAAACAGGAAAATAAAATTGAGTTGATAAAGCCTCGAGGGCCGCGGGTTGCTCACGAATGTCTTAAAGAAACAAAAATGAACATGTACAAAATAAAAAAAAATTATTATTTTATTTTTAAATACCCAAACGTACAGATTTAATTTAAAGTGTAAAATATATTCTATAATATAGTTTTAATTTGATGGGATTACGGCAACACGACACGTCGCGATAGCCCGAGTGGAATGCCTTCCTGGAGGACTTTCCAAGGGAAACTGACTTCTGTTTAGGTCATTAAATACGCGAAGAAAATCCGGAAAACTCAACGTAGTCAGCCGTTGATCAGGCGCGAACCAACGACCACTTACCAGCAGAGTAGTAGTAGTATCCAGGGTGGTGCTTATGGTGCGCAGCACTCCCTTGATATAAAACGATCAGTTTTGTTACTTTAAAATAAAAATAACATTTTTAATAACACCATATTGCATGACTTCAATTAGATAAGATTAAGTAACTAAAATAATTTTCAAGTAATTGAATAGAGTTATCCGAAAAACGATAGGGAGAACATGTCTTAGTCCCTCCAAACCTATCTTAAGTAACATCTTTATCTTAAAATCCTAAATATGCCGTTGACTACCAGTGTTAGGAGTTTTATCCACTCAGCCACTAATGAAAAAGAGTCTGGGCAAAATAATTGATTTATATTCAGCACGTGCACTTTCACTCGCAAAGTAATTTCTGTATGATTTATTTAATATTGCTAAAATTTTATTTATACTTCGTAATTATGTTATAATCACATTTAACATTTTACCGCAACAGAAAACTATACACAGTGAAACGTTGCTGAGCCATTTACACTACATTTTATTTTTTATAGCTTCATATCATTTATGTAACTTATCGATATTATATTTTATCCCATTGTTGTTGCCTCTTATCCAATAAATCAATAATTTTCTGTTAGAATATTTAAGTATTATCAACAAGTAGGCAACTTTTCTCTAACTTCATGAAATTAAACTAGATAATTCAACAACACAATACTATTGACAATTTTACATACTGGCTGAATATAGTGTTGTTTGATGAGTTTCTTGCTGTTTTATCGTAATGATTTGGCGTTAAAAACCTATATTGACGGGCGGATGGCCAAGGCAGTAATGCATTAGCCTACCTCTCTGGGAACCCGGAATCGAATCTGGGCGAGCAGCTCTCCATGATTTTTCACGGCGATCTGTTCCCAGATATTTCGAGTTCCGTCTGCCTCTCTTGAACCTCCATTGAGGGCCGAAACTTCGATGAGTATGATTAGAAAGGCAACTCTTAGGGCGGAACGAGCCAAAAAATGAAAAAAGATAAATATCCCGATGGTATAAGCCTAATGGCATACCAAGACGAATCAACGAAACACGGTCATCGTCGATACACGATACATTGTGTGTGAAATAAGATGTTATGCGAACACTACATCATATACAGGGTGATTCATTCGAGACCGAACACTTCTTCGTGATTGTATAGTCACATCTGAATAAAATGTAATGTAAAACTTACCTTGGTCGACTGCTTCGTCATAAAGAATCGTTCCGTTTATGTTTCATGCTCAGTTCATTTTATACAGAGATATTCTAAATAATAAGCGTTCAGTCCCGAGTGAATCATCCCATACTTATTTAGCAACATTATATAGGATAATGTCCTTAGGGCTACGTACATTAGCAAGTTACTGTATACATAGTATATTAAAATGTTTACGTAATTATTAGTGTCTTAATTTTCTCTATTATTAATTTTCAATTATATAAAATTTATTTTAAATCTGGGAAAATCTAAAAACGTTTTGTAAGATTTTCTTAAACTTTAAATTTTAAGACAACCAAATTTCTTTATGCCTGGCAGCACAGCATGTGATCCAAATATTACTTTTAAATCGTTATAAAATTTATCTGAAATTTGTACAGATTTTACTGCGACTCTTTTATATCTTATCAAAAATGATTATGATATCACAGAAGCAGAGTTATAATACATATTTTTATTTAAAATATAAGAAATGTAAGTTTTAAGAATAAATATATAAATATATCATAAGATACCTAAGTAAATATCTAGGTAATAACATGATAAATTGTGCATTTGCATTGTTTACTTTCAAGATTTAAGCATTAAGGAGTCGTAAGGATCGAGATAAAATTGATAAGTATATTTACAATTTCAATGAAAATTCCGAGAAAACAGAAAATTTAAAATATTACAGTTTATACAACGAAATTTTTCGTGTAAAATTATAAAATTTACCGTGATTTTTAAGCCGGTAAATTTTAAAAAATTGAAAAAAATGAAAAAAGACTAAAAAACTAAAGGAAAAAATAAAAATTTTGTAAGGTGATCTGAAAAAGGGTGTTTATCGTCAATACTCATATTTCTTAGCTTGAGAAAAAATCGTTAAAGAATCTTTCAACTTGTACTTGCTAAAGTACAGCTCTATTCAAAAAAGTGTTCACTTACAGAACGCCGATTTCTGACGCTTTTAATGACGTAATGACAATTGAAACATTCATGTCACGCAATTTTCTCAAATTAGGCGGTTAATTGTTTCATAATTTCAAAATTATTTCGAAGTAATTGATTTTATAATAAGGCAAAAATCTTTCAAGTTCCGCTTCCTTCTTTTCTTTCTGTTTTTATTCAATTGGCTGAATGGATTTTACTAGCTTAAAATGAACTAGAAAGCCAAAACATGATCCTGAACTACAATGTAGTCATTTAACATGAATAAATAGCGTAAAACGAAACTCTAGATCAAGAGAAACTACAAAGATCTGGATTTGAAAGAAAAACGATGTGAAATCTACCAGTATATCTATGTGAAATCGTTCACCAGTATATTTAGACTCGAGTTATACGAGTAACATGGACACCAGCTTTTGGTGAGGATGTCACATGGTACAAAATTCTTTCAGCGACACTTCATACCACATGACACACAATATCTGTACTTATAATAAGTAAAATATTTGAAATGTGCACATATTCCTAATAGTTTTCCATTTTTATATGCCATAGTTTATATTGATATCCCATGTTAATTTAATACATGCAAACCACCAGCCTATCGGTCCAAGAATTCGGAATCAGGTTCCAGAAGTCGCAAAACCCCAGGAAGTTTTTCAGGCAGTCAGTCCTAGATATGACAGACTCTATCCTTCATCGCATTGTGAGCCTGCCAAATCCACGATGGTTATGGATAAAGATCTTCTAGAGCCCACAGGGCGGACAGTTAAAAATGGAGGGAAAAAATACATGCTAATCTGTTATTTTCTTTTGTGAAACATGCTTATAACTTTTAAATCTTTACAAATAATATGTTTATCACAGAAAAATAATGTATAAATTATAATTGTTCTCTACTCTTTCCATTGTATGGTGCGTCGTTCTATCAGAATAATGTGTACTATTATTTCACTTTTAAGTAATTTTACACTTCTCCCATTACAAAAAATGTAACAATTGCGTCAAATAACATCTGAAAATTTCGTTCTCATTAGTATTCCAACTGTAGTCATATTGATGTACTGATAAATATTATGTGTAGCACTTAAAATTTTTAAGGATGTTTAGAAACCATCTTAAATAAGCTTTCTTTCTTCATTTCATAAATACGGAGTGGCCCAAAAATCAGTTAACAGAGTTATATTTCAAGATATTTACCACCGATTTGAACCAACTGCATGTTGTTGTTCGTAAATTTACGAATAATCTCGATAAATCGAGTTTTGGGCAATACTGTAGATAGTTTGCGAATGAAAACTGATATGTGATGCGATTTTTATTTGAAAAGCAGCTCAAATTCGGATGTGTATATATATTATCCATTAAATTTGATACAATAACGTATTTTAAATTTATCACAATAGAACTGAAATGCAATTTTAAATAAAACGCTTTGAATTATAAAAAATTTAAGTTACGAATGATTCGTTCTTTATGGATATAAAAATACAAATAAATTAGTTTGATATATATTATATTTGGATTCTTTGTGAAATCTTTCCAATCCTATCCACTTAACGTATCTAAAGAATCAAATTTCTCTTTTCATGAAACATTTCCTATTAACTGAAGAAAATATTCCATTTATGTTGGATTAAATCTTTTCAAATAAGTAAAACACAATCCTTTTTATTTTCAATTATAAATGTCTTAAAACCTTTTACTGTGCATTTTTTCGGTAAAAACTCACAACAATGCTGAATAAATCTAATATTTCGCCATACACAAGTGTTTTTTTTAACATAAAAAGTTAAATGTACTTATCAATCTTCTCAATGACCACTGAGGATAACAAAAATTAAGCCCCTCTCTATTAATACACTAAATAAAAATAATAATTAAGACATATTTAATCGTTTTTATCATTAATTAATGAAATAATGCAGCTAGCTGCACACTAAAGTATTCAACCACAACAACAGATCTACATTCCTGAATTTCTATGCAGCTCTAAGCTTACATTTATCACATCAACTCTTATCGTATCGTTAATAAGAATGTATAAAAAATAAAAGTTAAATATTTGCCCACTACTAACCAATGGGATAAAACTACTAAACACAGATAGTTGGTTGCAGGTTCTCACCTCTCTTCATATGTCTAACACTTGAATTTTACAAATTGCAATGATATAATTAGTGGGCACAATAAAATTGTAATACTTATTCTTGTATCTATAAGAATTCTTAGAATAAGTACTGCAATTTTAGTGATTATAAATTTCTTTTTCTTAAGCAAAAAGTTCATAAACCATTCAAAATGTCAACATTAATTTCACTTATATTCCAAGGTATATTAATTATAACTACATTGAAACATTGACAAGTATTCGAAACAGAAGATAAATTTTAAGCATTTGAGAAGAATTAAAGATCAGTTAACTTTGTCTTGTTCAAATTATTCCATGACTTTTGTGAATGAACACAATTCACATGTCGAATAGATATGATAATGTCCAGATTTCTGTTTAAATCCAAACAACGAAATAATTGCTGATTCTACAATTCTGAAAATTATTTGATAATATTCACTATTGCATTACTAATTCTCCCTTTTTCCACGAACTAATTATCATAATTCGATAAAATTAATTATAGAAATATCTCTAACCATTGTTAACAGAATGCTTTCATACGTAACTCAGATACGAACCAATATATAGTTTATATAATATCTATTATTAACTATATTTTTCGTTGTTATGAAATTTATCAATCTATTATTAACTATATGTTATGAAATTTATCAAATTGACTGTTTACTTAACTGTCAATTTGATAAATTTCATAATGTTACTAATAAACAGTATTTATTAGTAACATAATAGTAAATGAGAATTGAACAGAACAGTGATTTAAACAATGAAAACACTACTTTTTAAATAATCTAACGTACATTACATTTATTTTAAGTATAGGAAACTTAGTCTAGTAAAGTTTTATCAAATAATCGTTTATATAAATACATTATTTCGCTTATGGGTCACGAATGTAATCTGCTTCTATATTACATCCTACGCAACTATGCGTATTAAATTGTTTCTATATACACCGTATAGGGAATTAAGTCAATATCAATTACTCGGATTTATTGGTCAGCGTGTTGTTTATTGTAAAGAAATGGGCCCATTAGAAATAGCGTCGCAGATCTAATAGGAGCAAATGACTCATTTTCGAAAGGTGAAATGGGTCACAAAATTGATTCCGGTCCTCTAAAGTAGAAAGACACGAGATTCCACTCTTTCGGATCCAGGATGAGACGTTTAAGTAACTAATCGGTTGCCAATAGATTCGAAAATAAAATTCTTACAGACAAACGAACGGACGATGCAATTTTTCACAAAAACAACGTATGTTACAATTATGATTTGTGTAATTTGATGAAACATAGTTTAATTTTCATTAATTTTTCCTTTATTTAGATTAATAACCAAATATTAAACTAAATAAAAACGAAAATTAACTATAAAGTTTAATTCAACACATTTTTAAAGATATTTTCTTGATAATTCATTTTTATTTATGTTTTCTTAACGATATTTATATTATTTTAAATTTATATTAATATAAATTATTATTTAAAACATTATTTTTTATTTCAGTAGAAAATAAATAAATAAATAATGCAGAATATAAGGAATAAAAAATATTATTCAGATGAAAAGTTCAAATAAAAATCTGTACTAAACAATACGGATAAATTGAATAATGTAATTTCATGCAAATTCAATGTTTTCCAATAATTCTGGTTTGTATTTAATCAAATTCAATCAATTAAATACAATTTCTCCCATAGATAAATTGTATCTCAGCTCTCTCAGCCATACATGGGCGATCTGTCAAGGTAAATGACTCCCCGGGAGGTTTTTCTATGGGTAACTGAACCTATTTACATGCTAAACACGTGGGAAAAACCCCATAAAACTATACGTGCTTAGTAAGTTGATCAGGAGCGAACCCAAGGCTAAGTATAAAGGTTCAGTAAGTTTAGCTACTGAATAAGCTCAATTTATGTCAGTCTTAGATGGGAACCCCATCTCATTTCTAATGCTATCATATATATAAATAAAAACACATGGAATTCATCAAATATCAAAAGAAATTTTAATATATATCAGTTTCACATAGGGGAAGGTGGGGCAAGATGAGAACGTTAAAGTTTGAAAAGTCATAAGATGGCAACCACTTTGATGAGAACAATAACTTTTTTATTCTCAGCAACTACAACATGTGGTAATATATAATACAAAACTTTAATTTTTGAAAAACGTTTTTAAAAACAAGAAAATTTAATATTTTAAAATTATATGTAAATGCACCATCTTGCCCCACCCGTGGGGTAAGATGGGGATATTACTTTTATATACAAGAAAGACAAATTAAAATGATTAAACTGTCGTTTTCTTCGATATTGGCACAAGAAAAGTGTGCCCATTTATCACAACGGCTACATTTAGCCCAACACTCTGTAGATATAGAGTATAATCCTCCACAATAGACGCATTCTGTGTCATTTGTCTTTTATTTCTTGTTACGTCCACCCTTGCTGAAGGGGCTTGTTTTCGTCTCTGCAGCAATAAAGTCTGCCTCCAAAAATTCTTCTGGATTCATAGGTTATATTCATGGTCAACCTGGGGCTAGACGGGTACCCCATCTTGCCCCCAACGTACACTTTTCATACTGACCGCAAACACAAGTAAACTTTATTTCAAAACTAAACAGTCTTAAAGGTTACTTCGAATACCATAATATCTTCATGTAAAAGGTAATGTAAAGATACTTACTTTGTAAAAACTTTTTAGCAGGCATAAAAATTAGATGAAGTATTACTGAAACGTATCTTGCTTCCAAACAAAGAGAGCGATTTGGACGTTCTCTTGTCCCATGATCCCTTTTGAGGTTGACATTTAATTACCCAAATAACAGCTAGATAAAATCACATTAACCACAAATAAACAGACGTCCCATGACCCCATCTTGCACCATCTTCCCCTATTTTTTTCTACATGAAAGACAAACTTTTGAAGTTTCTTCTGAGTCAAAATATCTTGCCAATCCCTCTCCATCTGGATTTGCCCATAGAAATTATTAATAAAACAATTTTATCAATTCCATTTTGTATTATTCAGCTTTTCAAATGTAGGCCCTATACAAATTTATTTTCTCAGTTAATTTCGAGTTTTTTAAAACGTTTTCATTACAGATTTATGCAGTAGTCGAGTTAAATTCTGAACTGAATAACAATAATATAAACTGCCTGATTAATATTAATAAATACTTTTGGAAATTAAATATCACCCGTTTATATCATATTAAATTACTGTATATTGAAAACGTTATGTATTGCTCATATAATTACGTAGTTAATTAGATAGTTGGGATTTATAGTTGAAATATTAAATATCAGCATTAAATTATTAATTAATCCATGAGAAAGAATGTCAATTAATCATACTCAAGATAGCAAAGGGTTTAACTGTTGATAGTAATGTAAAATTTTAATATCATTGTTAGTAGAATGATACAAGGTATTTATGTAAAGTTTCACCTATATTCTTTTAGAACTGTAATATACTCCACTGTAATCAGTTTGATAAACAGTTGTTAGCTCTTTCATATCTGTGGGCTTTTTATTCATGCTCATCGTCAGTTCAGCCAGATCCAAAATTACAGGCGGCAACGAGGTGCCGCCTGTAATTTTGAGTCGGATACGTCAGGGCGAGGGCCTGACGTATCCGAGCTAGATCATCCCCGAAAAATTCCTTGGGAGATGCTCGCCCGGATTCGATCTAGGGTTCCCCACAGCAATACCTATTAACCGCCCCGGTCATCTGGCCATTACCTTCATCCCTGTAAAATCCTATATAACATATTACTAGAATTTAACAAATCTAACATCGTTGCTTCATGTTTTATTTTAAAATCTAAATTTATAAGTTTATACATACCTACACATGATACTTTACACAATCTGTTTATACAATAACCATCGATTCAATCACCTAAAATTTTGCACAATAATAATTAATTTTATTAATGATTATTGTGCAAAATTTCATGGCGATTGAATTGATACAAAATCCAAGAAAATAAAATTTCTAGAAAATTATTATTGTTTTCTTATAAATTGATCCCTATTTAAGTGTTAGACAAGTGGCCAGCCTGTTGTTCAGGCGTAAACCTGCGACAATCTATCAGTGTTCAGTGGTTTCTTCCACTTGGCCACTGGTAAGCAATACGCTTTTTTGAGTTGCTTTATAGAATAATTTAGCCGTTATTAAATTATCTTTTTTAAATTACTAAAAGTAACAATTCTACATTATAACACAATATATAATTATTACTGTTTTAATTACTTTATAAAAATGACTGTCTAGTTTTTGAAAATCTACTTAAGTTTCATGTGTAATATCAGAAGATAAATAATTTTCAAATAAACTTACATTTTATTAAAAGTAATTGGATACCTCCCAACAGACTAACGTAATGTCCTAAATATACTGTTAATTCCGTTGCAAATATTAAACTAAACATTTATGTAATAGATTTAACGAAGAATTTAGTTTCAATGTAACAATAAAACTATTTACAGAAACTGTGAATAGTCAGTTTCTAATTTTGTTGCTAACAGATATTCTCATTTGTTTAGTGTTAAATTACAGTATAAGTTCGTTAATTCGCACTTACAAGAATGAATTAGATTATATTTATATGATAAACAACGCAAAACAGATCTGTCAAGTGAGATGCCTCCTGAAGGACTAACCATATAAAGCAGGGGTGTCCAACCCGCGGCCCGCGGGCCGCATGCGGCCCAAGGCAAGTTCCAATGCGGCCCGAAAAACGTGTAAACAAAACTGACAAATTTTTATTTATTTATTTATTTTAAGGGCATAAACCTCAAAAAAGAAGTTTCACAAAGCCCTAAACTTTTATACGTATTTTATTTTTTAATAAAAAGGAAATATTTTCAAATGCTTGAAATGTGTGAATGAGGAAGGAATACTAAATAAAGCTGAAGTCGTGACTCAAAGGATTATAGCCCCAAATTCAGGGAAAGAAGAGAATAGCAAAAAAATAAAAATAATTGAGAAAGGTTGAAAAATTAAAGATCAATATTTGCATAACAGAAGATCTATTTAACCTTTTCACTTCTTTATTTTTTGACCTTTTTGTCCTTTCTCCGAATTTAGGTCTATAATCGTTTGAATACCAACTATAGCTTTATTTAATACTCCTTTCAGGGTTGAAAGATTTGGCAACTTTGCGCCAAATTTGGCTACCCTTTTTTAGTTTGGCGTAAAAAATATCATTTGGGTCATTGGCTACAATTTTGGCCTACATATTATTTATAAATATATTTGTTGAATAAAAATGCACTTTAGAACTGTGTTTCGTTTTTTTTAATTAAAAACCCAAATAAAACAAATATTTGTGTTTTTCAAATAAATTTTTGTTTTTTTCCTTTATAATAAATAAATTTATCTATTTATAAGTAGAAATTAAAAGTGTCTGTAGAAGTAATTTTTTAAAATATCTATTTTCGTGATAAAGTTTTAATACTTATTACTATAATCTAGGCCTGTAGATCCTTAAATATACAAGTATATTTACGGATTGGGCCACGATATACTTGTGGCCCAGAATTTTATGACTTCTTCCAATGTGGCCCAGAGAAACAGAAAGGTTGGACACCCCTGATATAAAGTTTTCAATAGACTGAGCACATTAAGTTTTACAGTTTTCTTCACGTATTCGACATCTACATAGCAGCCTGTTTTCTACAGAAAGTATTCGCAGAAAGCAGACCCTTTTGGCAGATCGCCCAAAAGTTTTCTTGCCTTATCCCATCAATCCAATCCAGTCTAACCCAATTTTTCCAGTAATAGAATGAAAAGTAATAGCAAATATCAGCATTATTTCAGTTCGATACATTGATCACATAGCTGTATCGAAAAATTTTATCCTACAGCTGTTGAAAGAGACGAATTCGAATCCGATCCAGATCTTTTTAATTTATGAATAGTTCAGCATATCGTTATCCACCCGTCTCCTATGCTAATCGGCTCCCATTTTAAATCTGGTTCTCTTTGAATAGGTAGAAATTGTGCACGGTTATCTAACCTAATATATTGTGTGCCACGAGCAGAGAACAATAATCAATTTATTGCTTAATATAATTTTTATCATTTTCAAAATTCGTATTTTATGCTGAAATGATATAAAATATATGTAATTTTTAACTATATGAAAGCATTTTTCACAAATATTTCAATATTTCGTTAACGCTATTACCATATTTAAACATAAATTTAAGGAATAATTTATTGAAATAATGTAGAAAGAATGTCCCCTTCGCTTATATCACATTTGAATATGTTGTACAATATTTTCATTCATTTGTATTATAAAGGATTAATTTTAAATTCGTCACTATTGTTGTTATTACAATCAATATTCTAAAAACTTTGTAATTTAAAAATTTCACTGATTACACTGTTCATTGAAAAGTACCTTGATAAATATTTCCGATTACATTGTATTAAATTACATTAAACATGCTTACTCTATAGTTAAAATTGCAATCATAATTTTTGATTTCAATACATTTGTAATACATTTGGTATATTCTGTAGTCAAATTTTATCTTTTTTATGATTTTTTTCTGATTTGCAGATAATTTTCACATGCTTGGTTTTGTTTGATGGGATACGGCAACGCAACACATGGACAATCTGCCAAGGGGATGCCTCACGGGAGCACTTTCTATGGGAAACTGGTACCTATTTCGGTGTTAAATACGAGAAGAAAACTCGGAAAACTCCACGTAGACAGCCTGTCAGTCGTGTATGAATCCTCGATCAACTGCCAGTGTCCAATGGTTTTATCCATTAGGCAATTGATGGGTAGGTAACAGAAGCGCTTACATTCATTAATAATTTTTCATCATTATTAACTTTTAAACAAATAGGCCACGTCACTCGCTAAATCTTGATTAATACATATATGTATACTATAAACATATTTGATCATTATATATTATCAATAAATATAGATATTAACCTTTAATATAAATCTACATACGATAATCCAATTGAATATGCTATCACTTAAAGCCGAAACTAATTTAATTTATTAAAATAAACTGGAAAAATGTATTATTGTATGTTCAAAATTTTAACGAATGTAGTTTAAACAATAAAGAAAAATATCTGTCAAATTTTAATTGTATACATTTAATAGAAATTAATACCTTTATTAACATAAAGATATTAATTTACATTAAAACATAAATAATTGAAAGTTAATGGACTTTATATTAAATATGGTGTTAATTATTGCACATCCTTGTAGAATAATGAAATGTGAGATAAACTACTCTTCATAATTCATTATTAAACAGAATTAGAACTTCTAAAACTTAATTATTGACTAGTTTCACCTCCTTTGCTGTTAAAAATTGAGTAAAGAATATGAAAAAAGTAATTAAAATGACAATTTAGTTAGTGTAGCACTTAAAAATCGTCAATTTATAGACACAATTATAACGAGAAATCCATATTTCAATTTCTGTACAGAAAATTTCGCCTATATTTATAACGAAACTGCGCACAGACGAACGAACGAACGGATCTAATAAGTACATAATCAAGTAGTTACGTAGTACTAGTGTTTAATAACTGTTTTAAGTAGACTTAAAATAAAGTTCTGAATATAAAAACAGTTACAAATAATGGTAAATCAATAAATGACTAAACAGTTTTAATTATAATAATTATAGCAGAAAATTGCAGTAAATTAGCTTTAAATCTGATTTCCTCCAAACTCATAATAATTAAAGAAGAGTAATTAATTATGAATTTAAAGGGCCAAATGAATATTTCATTCTTAGGTGGATAATATTTAATGATAAACAAACCGTTACATTTTATGTTTATTATCAGAGATTAATTTTGCACGTTGCTTCAATTACTATTTTTTTTTAAATTGATGTTTGAATACTTTTAAGATTTTTGATGCTATTCTAAACATTTTTCAATAAAAATTTATGCCGACTAACAATATTGACAGTTTGTGAATATTTGTAAACGATTTCCTGTAACGGGGTAAAGCATCTTTATACTTTCAGTTTGACTAAATAAATAAACTAAACTGAATATACGTTTATGAATATTCTAAACAGTGAAAAATATATTTGTGAATATTTATAATATTCATAAATGTTTATAAACCTTAAAAAATGATTTTAAAATATTTGGATATATTTTTAAAAGAAATTTTGTAAATATTTTCAATATATTGCAATAAATCGTGCCAAAGTTTTAATCACATCGTAATCAATAAATGGTAAAAAATATATAAAATAATCGTTATTTTTATGATTTTACTTATATAAATAATTATAAACTTTTAAAATCATAAGATTAAAAACTAAATTAAAAGAAATTACTTTTGAATATTTCTTGCATTTTGATTAAATCGTTTTGTAACGTTAATTTAGTTTAAGGTTGATTTAATTATTATTTAATGTGCACAAATGTATTTGAATAAATTATTTATTGATAATATTTTGATAATAAATTTTACAATTATATCACACAAAAATCAATTTATTAGTGATTTTATAAACAATTCTAGAGATCAGAGTCAGAACACTTCCTCATTAAAAAAAAATGTTAAGTATTATCGATTCAGTTTACATTTTTATGAGTAAGAATGAGATCTACGATGTATCAGTGTAAAAATTGAAGTTTAAATTTTATGTCAATCAGAATTAAATGTACAAATTTATGCGCGTAAAACTCGAAAAAGACACGTCTATATACTTGATGCCACCTACCAGTAGCAGAGTGAAGAACACTAATCAACACTAGTTCGTGCCTGATCACAGGTTGGTCACATGGAATTTCCAGGTTTCCTTCAAGTGTCTAACACCTAAACAGGGGCATGTTTTTCGAAGAAAGTTCTTCCGGGAGACAAACTCTCTTGCAGATTGCCTTATCCCATCAATCCATTCATAAACTGAATGTCCAAAAGTCAATTAACCATTGTATAGATTAAAGTTTGTTAAATTATTATTAATTAAATTTTTAATTAATTTTTCTTCACTTTCTACCAATTTTATAAAAGAAAACAAAAAACGTTTTTCTAAACTCAGTTTACGAATCATATTATCAAGTGTACAGTACCTGGACACACACAACACAAAACACGGTTAACCGACTTTTAGGCCCTCCTGTATATTTTATAATAATCGAAATTCTAAGAGCATTGATAAATTTGTAATTATTTTCCATATATTTGGAAATGATCAATTATTTGTTTTAATTAAAGATTAAGTATTTCATTAATATCTTTGACCCTTCCTTAATACTATTGCATAATTTACAAATATTCACATAGTAATTCTTTTGTCNCTGGAAATTACAGACCGATTTTCCTATTACCTGCACTAGGGAAAGTTATGGAAAAACTGCTTACAAACAGACTCTCTTGGCACCTAGAGTCAAATAACTTACTGAGTGATGATCAGTGTGGTTTTCGAAAGCAAAGGTCAACCACAACTTCCATAATAAAACAACTTATTCCTACTTACAAGACATTAAAATTATCTACAAGATGAATTGGCTCGAAATCGATTACAATACAACCCAATTTATAACGAACCGTGGCTGCTTTCAAAGCTACTTACACAAGTTCAAAATCACTGATAAGTGTTCTATTTGTGACAAAACCGATAGAAGCGACACGACCTGTTCGACTTCTCTATAGTCGAAAAAGAAAGGAAAAACTTACAGCAAATTTTAGGCAACAAACATATAGATTGGCCATGTAATAAAAGCCTTCTCCTGCAAGACGAAGAAATCTGCAGGTTCTTCAAAACTGTTATAGACTTTTATTTCAAACTGATTTTAGTGCAAAAGTTATACTGAACACTGTCGGTTTTCTGGGAAGCTATCCAGTCGTTTATTGTGATAAGTCCCACGCAATGCAAGTAGTGACAGAGTCCACTCTCGCACGAATCATTTATTTACTGTTACCCGCATTTAACATTTTTTTTGTACAATGATGACTGTATGTAGTTTACCACTCAGTTGTGCTAAGCGGTACTGGGTATGTACAGTACATGTAACTTGTACCTGATTAATAAATTAAAAAAAAAAGTTTGTTTGCTACCCGAATTGTTCGTTAACCAATTATCGATTTAACATAGATTTTGATAGTAATTTCATCTACACAGTTATTTATCTATATATACATTATATAAATTTATATACTTTTTATTAAAATTTAAGTGGATATGATGATCTCGACAGCATCTACGTAGTAGATAATCGAAAAAGTAAACATAATTATTCAATCTAATCAGATTTAAACTATGGAAGTGAAGAGAAATTATATCTGAAAATTAAATCTGTACATTAACTCATGAGAAAGTTTATTTTCCTAACATTTACTTAAATAACAAATTTTGTAATTAGTTATAAATTGAAAACTTTCCATTTAATGTTTCTATTTAATTTACTATTAATTCAACTTTCGCAAAAATTTATCGTGTTGATAAATTCTTGTGAAAGTTATTGCTTTAGCCATGTTCGATATATTGTTACTATTAAAAAGTCCATATCGACATATTGTGGATATAATCTGATTAATTTAATCTTTAAATGTGTGAAAGTCTGTAACCAATATACAATCCTATATTCAATATAGAGGTAAATCATTTAATGAATAACTGCTTTAATGTGAAAAAGCTACTATTTTATGGCAATTTACATTGATCTTTAAGGCAATTAATAAGGAAAAGAAAGTACAGAAAACCCACTAAACAACGACTAACTGATGGGAACAAAAACAAAATGGCCGTTGCTTGAAGGTTATTTTGTATGCATTTTTGTTTAAAAAAACAATACTGAAAATATTGCCGGTTTAGAGATGGTCATTATTAGATGATTGTTATTGGAGGTTCACGTAACGCGATGATCACCATCCAACTGTACTTTCCCGAATTTGCGATGAGTATCAAAAAAGGACCATTTAATGCGCAAAGGAAGGAAAGAGCAAAAATGAAAAAACAAAAATAAAAAAAACCTTGTATTGCGACTACATCAGAGTTGAAGAAACAAAAATATTTTTAAAAATACAGCCCATCTTTGACTAACAAACCCCGATGTATTGGATTTCGGATGTATCAGATCGGACCAGAATAAAAATTTTGAAGTCACCACTATAAGGCATGATGCATATTTTAGGAATTCAAGCAACTCTACGGTATTTTTTTTCTCGCGTAAGAATATGTTGTCGTTTATTATTTTAAGGCTGTTTTAATTTAGTCATTTATCTATATATTACTGTTACTTTACGGTCACATACATAAGTAAACATCTCGATGTTATACATTATACATTATTTATAATTATTTTTACCATTAACACTACTTACATCAAGTATTTATTTTCTGTTACTTTGCAGCTACGTTGAAATAGCATATTATTAGCAGGTTCCTCGATGTTCATTCACTAATAATGGGCCACACCTCCTTCATATAGTCCATTATATCAAAAATAGACTGTACTTGTAAATCACCTATACTAAGTATTTTATTCAAAACTTATATTTTGTCTAAAAATAATGTATTTTATGTATATTTTTAATATTTTTGAAGCAAACATATACCAGTTAATGCCCTAAAAATCTATGTAAATACGTTGATGGTAACTCTGACTCTAAAACCACATTTTGATCCCACATTCTAGGTTTATACTATATATTTTTCCTCACTTTCTATCGAAATGCTTTTTTTTCCACGCAAACAATGTCTGAATTCAGTTCACGTATCACGATTCCTTTACTCAGCATTTTTATTTTCTTCAAATATTCTCTCACTTGTTCCAACCAAATCTCACTCGACAATCCTGTTCAATGCTTATCTATCACTTCCGTTTAACAAATGTCTTTTGCTTATCCATTTCGTACATCAAAAACTGATTTTTTTTAATGTTTTAAACGGACATTTTCTATCTTTTTAATTTATCACTATTTCTTTTACTGTTTTCTTCTATTATATATATGGGTACAAATATATAGTTCATTCTCTTACAGGTCTACAGTACATACTTTCACAATTTTGATAATTTCAAAGAATTCATTTACATTTGTATATTCATATTTCTTTAATATTCAATATAACTCGTATATAGTAAAGTTCAAAACTTAACTATATCAGTTTTTGTGTGTTTCCAATATGAATCATAAACTGTACGTAAAATTGGTGTAAACATGTAAATATTAATAGAAAGAAACGTTAGTTTTTACAGTGGTTAACTATCTTTTAGGCCAGCTATTATTTAATAAATATATATTTTTTTATTTTATTTGCCAGTTTAATAGGAGTAGCAAGGGGTCTATTTAAAGGGTTAAATGGGCACGGCCTCTCATGGCCAGATATACTCATATGCTGAAGGCAAAGGAGGCCTATATTCTCTCCTTTGGAGGTCATCTCACTGCTCGTTACTATTATATTGGTTTTATGTCTGTACTTGTATAATACATCAAAAGAAATTGAGCTTAGAGCCCCCAAAAGTCTTTAAAATGAGCCTAGTTACATCGCAAAATGTATGAAATAATTATTATAATAAACTTTTACATAGAACATTAAAAAACTAAATAGAAATCTATAGAAAGCAGAATAATAATAATAAACTAATAAAAATTTACATTTCACTTCATTCAATTGTTGGCTGGTAAACTAATTCTGATTTTCTTTCCACCCTATTTAATACAATGAAAACAATATGTATTGCTAAGATGTATATGAAACATTCTTTTAAAATTTATATTCTGAATTCACAGTTTATTCTTTATGTATTCTGACATTTTTCAACCTTACATCCATATACAAACAGAGCCTTGAAAAACCAAAAACATTCCATCCATACTAAAATTCATACAATAACAGATATGCAGTTCGTAAACGTATATTCAAGAATTTGCTTTCTCAATCAAATTTCCTTCTGTGTATTTCTGATTCGTGTAGGGATAAAATGTCTGATCAAATATAATTTTTCAAGAGCTTCCTGAAGAAAATGTAATTTTGTTTGATTTTTATATTTTATTCTGTAGATGAGAGCAGTGAAATAATTGACTACTCAAAATTTGTGAATTTTATATCGCACAGAGATCGTTTTCTGAAGTAAAACAAATAATCAAAAATAAAAATTCGATTTTTTTATTTATAATGTATTTAAATTTATTAAATTACTATTAACTTCTTTATTAAAAATTAATTATTCAGTACGCTAATAAATTAGTATTATAAATATAATCGAATTTTCATTAAGATCAAAGCTTCATGTATATTCATGTAAAACTTCGTGTATATTCGATGATACAAATGAAAACTAACCTCATAAAAATAAGAATTTTTCAGTCAGTCAATAATCACTTCGACTTCAAAATTTATTGATAAATTTAATTAAGAGTTAACGACTAATCGGTGACATCGGTGACGCCTTGTCAATCAGGCCCACAATGGGGTGGCCTGTCATATCCGGGATAACCCACGCTCCAAAAAGTTTTCGGGGTTTTTCGGTTACAGGAATTCGATTCTCGATTCGGTTACAGGAATTCGATTCTGGGTTACAGGAATTCGATTCTCGATTCCTGTAACCCAGAGAGGTAGGTTGATGCTTTTACCACCACGTCTGACTGACAATTGACAACACTTGCAGACAATTAAATGATTAACAGAAAATTTCTTTATGTTTGAAAACAGTTTAAATTATTACAAGTTCTTGCTCATATAGGGAGGGAAAAAACTATATATTAAATAGTAATTCCAGATATTTATATACCATAAAATGTTATCCACCCGAATAACGTGTGTCTGC
Source organism: Centruroides sculpturatus (assembly GCF_000671375.1). NCBI lineage: Eukaryota > Metazoa > Arthropoda > Arachnida > Scorpiones > Buthidae > Centruroides > Centruroides sculpturatus. Next base: position 50,581 of record NW_019385308.1, on the reverse strand, counting down.
TTGGCAAGTCACCAAGAATTTTCCTTCTTTTTTCCTTACAAATGGAAAATTTTGGTAAAGTTTCAAATAGGATATAACATAGAAGTTTGGATTTCAAATTCATCTAAATGTAAAATTATACATATTTTTCATATGTATTTTCAATTCATATACTTTATATTTTTATATATTTTCGTGACGTTTTGATACATTAAATAATTTTTTTGTCACAAACAAGCAAATATCTCCCGATTGAAAATAGAGTATTCATCGAGTATTATTAAAATCTATGCTTGAAGTAGAACTATAAAAGATTAATAAAAATTTAATATCTGAACTTAAGAGTACAGGATTTCAAATAGCGGGATTTATTCCCGTTACACCTAAAATAATTGTTCCCAGTAGCGTAACTAGAACCAATACTTAGGCGGCCCGAATTAGAACGTGTAAACCTACATTCACCCCAGTATCACTGTAGATATAGTCAATAGCGCTGTAAACTCTTTAACATAATGCATATAGTGTATATAAGCACATATAAGTGTCTTTCTTCTTGATTTATTCATTTACAAAAATAAAGAGACCCGGGCTCCTTTCTGGTTAGGTTACTGCTTCTTCCAGATGAACTGTAAATTAATTTATAATGAGTTTAATTCAATCAGTTTAAAATGGAAGCATGAGACAGTCGTAATGGCGTAACAGCCATTTTGAGATAAATGTTATAAAAAAAGCCTCTAAATTCCCATTTTAGCCAGTAATAGCTAGTACAGATGACGATTTTTTGGTCATAATAAATAACGAAATGCAAAAACTAAGCATTTAGTTTTTCTTTAATATAATTCTTAACCTAAGCAGAATAAAAGTAAAGACAAAATTGATGATTTGAACCTAATTCACTATCTGTAGATTGTATATTGTTAAAAAAATATTTTAAAAACGCGGTGTCAAATATTACTGTATAAATCATAATAATATTTTTTTAAAAAAGCAGTTTACTAAACATAAAATTCAGTAACAAATTATACTAATTTTAGTAATATGCAGGGTGACTCAGTTAACTATGTTTTTTACAAGCAGTATTTTCAAGAAAATCTAAATTGTAACGAGCAATTATTTATTGTGACATCGTCATAATGCCGGGCTACAATTTTTAATTATATTTTTAATTTATTTAGTTTAAAATATATCCTCTCCACCTCAAATTAGCAGTGGCTTGCCCCTACTTTTCCTTTAATAATAGTGTCGTACCGATCATCTATCTAACACCTATCAGGGAAAACATTTTGAATTGAAATAACATGACTTCCTGTCTGCATTGGAAGTTCCTATATCGGAACTTTCTGACCCTAAGATTTCCATATCTGGTCTCATCTTTCATCTATCTGACTCCGTTCTCGACATTAAAGAAAGACAGGCGGACGGACGACAGTGAGAATTTATAGGTCTACAGTTTTTTCAAATTGCAGCCCAATTTGTGTGTTAAACAAGCAGGATCTCACTAAAATAAGATAGCATTAGCTTTTGCATTGGTTAACTAACTTTTGAACCACCCTGTTTGTTTACAAATTTGCGATGACGAATAACAACTCCAGACAATAAATCTGTAGATACATTTTATAAAATTTTCTGATCAGAATATCTTAAATTTTACTTTGTTTTATAAATATAGGCCCTATAAATACTATTTTGTGACAATTCTTAATTAGTAAATAAAACAAAAAGTTTTACTCTAGCATTTATTTAATATTAAAAACACGATTTAACTTAAAGTACATAAAGTAATTCTAGGACAAATCGAGTCATTCGTTTACTCGGCATCAAAATTCGTTAATCCTGAAATATGTTAAATGAACTATTAAATTAGGCTTTCGGCCTAAAGGGGAAAATAACTTTCGAAATGTCAAGAACTCGAAACTTAATTTGTCTCTTTATTAATATTAATAAAAGGTACAAATTAATATCAAAATATGTTTAATTTTTTTCTTAGTTTGTTAATTTAGAATTTTAAATTATCATAAGAAAATTAAATATTTAAAAAGATACATAATCACATTAAGGAGACTATGTAAATAGAAATAACTATTTTTATGTTAATTGCATATAATTTCTTCATTTATGCAAAGAAAAAATGAAGGAATTAACAAAAGTTTATAAAATCCTGGCAAATATTTCGTCTTCTTTCAACTGAAATTAAGCGATTGCATGAAGGGCTTGAGAGAATTGGATTGGATTGATGGAATACGACAAAGCAACACATGGGCGATCTGCCAAAAGGGGAGTTCCTCCCTAGAGGACTTTCTATGAGAAACTGATTCCTATTTAGTTTTAGACACGTGAAAAAACCCGGAAAACACATGAGCAGCCCGTTGGTGAAACGCGAACCCGCGACCAAACTACTAGGAAAAGCTTCAGAGAGATGAGATGAGACTTATGTCAGTCATTTATGACTGACATAAGTCTCATCTCATCTCTCTGAACATATAACTGAAACATATAAATGGAGGGCCCTAAGCTTCTCACACCTTAAAATGACATTAATAAACTTAATAGAAATAGATTTTTCACCATTTATATCACTTTAAAATTATTATTTGCACGTAAAAAAATAATAATAAATTTTGAACTCTTTCTAAGTCTTGGCCCCTCTTTCTAAGTTCTAATTGCATGAGAACTATATCAGTGTAACTCATCTAAGGTATGCACATTTAGCCTATACATTATTGATACGAATTAAAGCATTTTTGTATTTATTATTTATTAAAATTTATTAAAATAACTAAAAATTATTTAGAAACAGCATGAATTATTTTAAAATAACAGATCCATATATACTCGTATATATAAAAGATACGAAACTTATGTATTGGAATATGACCCTTATCTATTATTAACTCAGTTATCTATTAAATTTTCATGCGTTTAATGCATGATTAATACTTATTATTCTCAAGATAAAAATTATAATGTACTATATGGGACCAAATACGTGTGTCCCAACAGCGCAGTTGGTTAATGCAGGTAGCATGTTCAGGAAAAAAGAAAAAGTGTGACTGTATCTCGCTTGAGGACAAACACTTTTTCTTCTTGATTTATTTACTCAAAGCGGTCGTGGGTTCTATATTCTATGAGTTCTTTTTTAGGTTTTTCTTATCATTTTAAGTAATAAACTAACAAATACGATATTTTCTTTGGATGAAAATTTAATTTTCTTTTATGGAAATAAATAACCGAACTCTCAAGTAAGAAACTGTATAATTTAGGAACTTCTATTTATAGTATTTTAATGTTTACCCAAACTGAATTTTCGTTTCTGAAATAAAATATTGGTTATAGTTCAAGATTTCTCGAACACGTTATCATGTGATAAATTTATCAATTATCAAATGAATATATATAAAAAAAGAAGAAACAATAATGTTTGATCATTTCTGCAACATATTAAAGAATGTTAATTTTTAATTTATAAATTAAATGTTTTTAGTTCTTATTAAAGTAAATATTTCGTTAAATTGCCATTTGTTAGATCTGAACAAAACTGTAATTAGCAATGACCGTAGGCTCACTCAGGCAAAAAATTCCTATTAAAAATAACGACAAGTACTCTTACTTACAGCAGGATTCCAGCTCGTACCTGGCAGGCAAGAAATGTTATAAGAAACTCTATAAGAAAAGGCAGGTTGGCAGGATTTGTTAAGAAATTCTTTCAGGTCGGTCGAGAATCGGTCATTGATCTCTGATTTCAACTGTTGATATGAGTATCTTCATATTGTATCATTCAGTCACTTTAGCTTTAACTTTATGCTCGAAATATTCATAATTTTATTAAATTATTAAAATAGACAAGTTTATTCTCTTTATAAATATTCCTTTCCTTATCCATTTATTTATTTTAATAAAAACTTCTGAAATATTTATTCCCACTCTCCTATTATCAATTGGGCTTTTTGTAATATTTTTCGTGAATATTTCATCAATACATAAAAATTCTTTCAGTTTTAAATATCTAATCCTTTATTTTAAAAAATAATTTAATATTAGCTTAATTTATTGACCATCTTTAACTTATTCCCGTATTTCAATTGTCCACCAGAGGCCAAATGGAGAGGTCACTGAACACTTGTAATTGGTTGCGGGTTCGCGCCTCACCAACAGGCTGGTTCCATTAAATTTTCCGGATTTTCTCCACGTATCTTACACTAAATAAAAGTAAGTTTTGCATAGAAAGTCCTCCAGGAAAAACATCACCTTGAGACCTTGTCTTATCGTCCTAGTGTTGCACTGGCAAATATCATCAAAGCAACCAACCAAATACATATTTCATTAAACAAATACCGCTTAGAAATAGCTGCAAAAAGTGTTTATCATTACTATAATTTTCATTAAAATTTCAGTCTAGTACTTTTCTTTTAGCTAAATATTTCATACGTAATCGTCACTCAAAACTTCTAAACATGATCATCTACAGTATATTTACTCAATACCTCTCCTGGGGATAACATAACAATCATTTTTATTTTTCGTTTTCCTTGAAGCAAAGTCAACAAATATAAATAAATATATCTTTTAATTTTTAATATTATTACTAATTTATTGAAAAGAAAAATTAGATTCATCCATTTGCAAAATACTTTAAGCAAATTTAAATGTTTGCAATTATAAAATGTGATGTGTTCAGTTAAACTTCTCATTTAAACCGAATCTCTTAACAACAAGAACTAAATATCTGATAATGAAAACGACAAACCTGAAAAGCAAGTACAATAATTCTTTCATATGTAGGCTTTATACATACGTAAGTTGTTTCTTTTTTATGGACCATCGAAGCTTGAAAAAAAGACAAGTATAAATAACAAAATGAATTTATTACCAAAAGTAGGTACAAACATGGTTACTTTCCGACATAATCTCCGTGAAGATTGAGGCATTTGTCATATCTGTGCACGAGCTTTTCCATCCCCTTGTCCTAGAATGTTACTGCCAATGACTTAAGATGAGCCCTAACATTGTTTTGAAGATCGTCATTAGTCTCGAACCTCTGCCCTCCTAGCCACTTTTTCTGTTCAGGAAAGAGGTGGAAGTCGCTCGGCGCAAAATCAGGGATATACGCTGAGTGTTTAAAGGTGGTGGAGACTTCCATCTTTCAGACTTCTACCCAGCTTGGAACTTTTTAATGTGTGAAGACTTCCACCTCCAAGACTTCCAAGTGTAGAAGTGGATGTTAGTACGAAAACTTATAACTATTTAATAATAATGAAACTGAACGTGAGCGCGAATCTTAATACTACTTAACAGCTAGACAGACAGCGAGAAAAACAAACGAACACAACGACAAACTAGACGAGACGAACGGACGAACAAAAGACAAACAAGCAAGACCCCTAATTTTTTTAATTAATTTTTCTTCACTTTCTACCAATTTTATAAAAGAAAACAAAAAACGTTTTTCTAAACTCAGTTTACGAATCATATTATCAAGTGTACAGTACCTGGACACACACAACACAAAACACGGTTAACCGACTTTTAGGCCCTCCTGTATATTTTATAATAATCGAAATTCTAAGAGCATTGATAAATTTGTAATTATTTTCCATATATTTGGAAATGATCAATTATTTGTTTTAATTAAAGATTAAGTATTTCATTAATATCTTTGACCCTTCCTTAATACTATTGCATAATTTACAAATATTTACATAGTAATTCTTTTGTCAGATGTATTGCGATCATTGAATTAGTCTCCGAGGAAATAAAAACACTTTGGATAAATTTGATCCAACCTTTTAACAGAATTAAATTGAAGCATTTGATATTATTCTTCTCTAAATAATGCTACAGTTTATAGTCGTTGTTTAGAATATAATCATCGTTATATATATTTTAAAAATACTAAATTATTATCATATTAACAATCTGTGCAAAAAATTATTTTAGTTGCTACAAATTATTAAAATTTCATAAGTTTTTCTATTAAAAAGGTGGCTTAAAAAGTTTGGATATATTTTAAAAAAAATTTTGTAAATATTTTCAATATATTGCAAATCTATCTATCACTTCCTTTTAACAAATGTCTTTTGCTTATCCATTTCGTACATCAAAACTGATTTTTTTAATGTGTTAAACGGACATTTTCTATCTTTTTAATTTATCACTATTTCTTTTNGACGAGACGAACGGACGAACAAAAGACAAACAAGCAAGACCCCTAATTTTTTTAATTATTTTTTTAAACACTAACTTACTGATCTGTAAAAAAGCAAAAAAAAGCAAACTAACTTACTAACTAAACTAACCTACCATAACCTAGGACAAACCTAATCAGATGACTAAAGCTTACAAACCGTAATCTATTTTAATCTAACCTAGCATAACCTAACCAGAAATCAAACTAAGAGATCCTAATCTAACTTGCAACTAGAACCAACTTTAACTAACTGAATTTAAACTAAAAAAGAAGACTGAAAATAATAATTAAATACAAAGTTGAAAGGCAGCTATATACCGACAGTTGAAACAAAGCAAGGGAAAGCTAATTGCCATCCGTGCCCCCGGAGTGAGTGCTCTCAAGAGCCCCACTAAGGGATATGAATGCGAGTAGATGATGGAACATTGTATGCGTGTGAATGAGTTTGTCCGGGTTGCAAGGCCAGTTGTACCCTTCAAGAATAGCAGCTCTCATTAAACTATCCCTAATGTAATTGTACCTATTGTAGCGAAAAACTAAATGAAGTGGTGTTTGGTCTCCTGAATACCACAATCGCATTGTGGATTGTCCCCAAAGTTAAATCTATGCAAGTATTGCTTAAAGTTGCCGTGTCCTGTAAGTAGCTGAGTGAGAATGTAACTAGGGTAAAAGTGGCGAAGAGTCGCAGTAGTGTCAACCTTGGGAATGAAAGTATAGGGATGTAAGTGTAGGCTTTATACAGTAAAATCTGTATAAAACGGAGCTTCTACAAAACGAAAAATAAATTACAGATCGAAAATATTATTATAAGTCGAAAACCTGTATAACGCAGAAACTGTAAACGTTTTGGTAGCAATTACCTTATATAATTGTATAAAGCGGATATCTAGAATAAACAGCAACACGTTAAACCATTAAGACATATTAAAATAAATTGGGTTTTATTTGAGTTTAATGTCGTTAATTATTTACGTTTTTAAATATTAAATTAATATTATATAGGCTAAGTTTATAAATACTTTAAATTTGAAAATATCTGCAGTATTCTTAATTTATTTTTATTTTGTCTATATAAAAAAAGCATATTAAATGCGTGATATACAAGTCTTAATGCGTTTTAAAGCATCTCCCTACCGTTGTCTCTCTTAATTCAAAATATTAAATACAAAAATGAAGCTAAAAATCGATTTTCAAATGGATTACATCAATCATGTGAAATATTTCTAACAGCTAGCTTGTCTCTTTGGACTAATAAACTAACTGAAATTGGATAAATAATTAGCCTCGTTAGATGTTCTTACGGGACATCATGAAATCAGGAAGTGAATTATATCAACATCTATATTTGTATCTCAAATATGCATTTTGGAGGACCGAAAATCGAATCCAGATATGTGAGCAACCCAGAAATTTTAATGGGCCAATACGTCGGGCCTCATCCTTCGCCAGCCTTCCACGCGGTTCGGCCAGCCTCTTGTGGGACTAGCGAACGTATGATGCACGTGGAAAAATCGTCCTCTCAGCTCACCTGTAGCCGAATGAATACTGTAAAATTACTGAACACTGGTCGTGGATTCACGCCTTACAAATAGTCTGGTCACGTGGAGTTTTCTGGGTTTTCCTCAATTGTTTAGACACATGAAAACATATATAGGCGCCAGTTTCCGACAGAAAAGCCTCCAGGGAAACATATCCGTTTAGCACATCGCCAAGGCCTTATTCTGTCAATCCAAAAAAGGCCCTCTTAGCACTGACAGATCTAAATGAATAAAAAACGAAAAAGAACTCGTTTTCATTCTACAAACAAATAACTTCACATTGTATCAATACTTTTTTCATAATCAATATCTTTTTTTTTTTTTGTACATAACTCTTCTTCAGCCTACAAAGTTTCATATTAGCAAGTTGCAAAGTATCATAGTAGCATTATTTATTAATTATAATAAAAGCATTTCTTGTACGAATTTCTTTCAAGAATAATCACTAAGTCGGTTATTAAAAAAAATTGTTAAATTTTATTTATCTTTAAACTGTCTTCGTTTATCATTTCTATAAACTGATATAAATGTTGACGTCTAACTTAAATTCCATTCCCTTTCGAATTTATTTAACGAAACGTTATTTCAATATTTATAATTAAGGTTACTTTATTGCTAGATTGCGTACAGTCATCAGATTTTACATTCTACCTGCTCGGTCTTATCTTGGCTGTATATTTAAAATACTTTATTCTAATGGCCGACCAAATAGAATTTAGAAACTTTGCAGGATATGTAAACTAGCAATAAAGTCATTTAATCTAATTATAAATACTGTATTAGAACAGTAGTACAATACATAAATGTGAAGAGACCAAAATATAAAGATGATGCAAAATTTATATTAGCTTTTAGTAACAAAAATATATGATAAGTTCTTTATTTTTAATATTTTTGAACTTCAGTTACGACGCGTAACGTCACGATACGTCTATTGAAGAAATGAAAAGTTTTGTTTCGATTTGCATTTGTGGCAAACAGAATCTCTGATTTGGATTCTGTTTTACACGAAGATTATTTTTGATGGCACAATACTAATTTTTCACAAAGTAAGGGAAACTGAATTAAATTATGTATATTTAAATATATGTATATTTTTCATTTTTCACGTTTCACCCTATGGGCATTAAGAGAATCTTTCCAAGAAACTTGTCACGGGTTCGACCAGACCCACAATGATAGTAGACTCCATGATAGTAGACTCCATTGGATTGATGGTATAAGAAATGCCACACATGGGCGAACTTCCCGGAAGAGCTTTCTAAGGAAAACTGGTCCCTATTTAGGAGCTAAAACATGTGAAGAAAACTCGAAAAACTTACACGCGACTGCCGGGTGGTGAGGTATAGGGGCTCGACATATCCAGCCAATTCATCCCTGAAGAATTCCTGAGGAAGTGCTAGGATGAAATTCTCCCCGAATTTCATCTAGAACCTCCACAGCAATAGGCTAACGTCTTAACCGCCTCGACCATCCGCCTTTCTATACTCCTGATATTATAAATATCTTATTATTTCCATACATAATTTTCTAAACTAAATATATCGATTACTGTTGTGTTCATTACTGAGCGAAATTAATTAACTTTTTTGCTAAAGAAACGATTCATTTTGTTTCTACGTAAAACTTAAATTGTAAATATTAAATAGTTTGCCAAGACTTGAATATACATATTAATATTTGAAATTATTTCCATATTCATAATTTACTCGAAAATCCTGCAATTTTAGAATAAATTTCAATACTTCTATAATTCAGTTATGACACGCGAAGCAACGCAGTGCGTCGTATCGCGTCGCATGGTCTACTCGGAAGAATGTAAAGTTCCATTCTGATTTGAATTTATGGCAAATAGAATTAAAAATTACATCAAAAAATACTTTCGTAAAGTCTTAACTGAATCAAATATCATCGATATTGAGCGATATTATTACGCGATAATTTCAATTCTTTCAAAAAGATGCATTTTTTTCAATAAGAAACTAAACTTTCCACCTTTTTTATTAGAAATAATGTCGCTAGTTTGAAAATTTTTACATAAAACGAGAATAAAAATGGAAAATAAAAAATCCTTCTTTATTCTCAGACCTATAAATCTATTCAGTAAACCAGGAATCGTTCAATAATCATAGGAGAAGCACTAAAATGGTATCAATAAAACAAAAATAAATTTTTAAAATATTTATTTGCTTTTTTTATTGGCTCTTTGCATTTTCATTCAAACAAACAAAACACTTTAATTAATACGTAAAACACCGTATAAAAGAAAATGTTTTATTCATGAGTTCGTAATTTGTTAATGAAAACAAATTTAAATACTAACAGCTATTTTTTTAATGGAAATGTCTGCTCCATCGCATTTTGTCAAACACTTTTTTTCAGTGCATTTCTGCTTTATAGAAAGTAGTAGTGCCACACAATAAAAGAATAATGTATATTTTTTAAAATACATCACGTTAATCCTTAATTATTATAGCATAGGAAACAATATAAATACAGTATTGCTGAAATATACAACCAGGACTTCTTGTTATGCGAGATCTTAAGCAAGATTAGACTTGGAAGACCCTTTTGTATTAGTCTATGTAAAACTGTATAAGGCTCGTACTACACAATAAAATACAACGTTTAGGAAAGTTCTTACTGTAGATTCCTGATAATGGAATAGTCGACAAGAGTGAATATTCGATAAACACATTTCTTCGTATATGGGCCCTAAAAAAGTGAGACCCAAGATAAAATCTCCACTAAATACAAGTTCCATGGGGATCCAGATACAGATCTAATAGAGGTTTATAAATAAGAATACAGTTCCACTACCGTAAAGATTCAGTGGAGACTTCACGCATAAGCGGTCTAAAACCTTTAACAAATACAGTTCCAGTAGAGATCCAATACAAGTCCAGTGAAGACTGTACGCATTAACAACCTATGCCCAAACCTTCCAATGAATAGTGTGCTTATTACTTATTATCCATGTTACATGTTTGAGTTCCTAAGAACACGTCGATTATTTGTTCTTAAGAATCCAAATGAATAATGGAAAATTTATACACTTAATCTAATGAAATTTCAAACGAAACTCGAGACAAGCTTAGAAGAGAACTCAGAAAGCATGACAAAGAAACAAATAAAATTTAAAAAAATTAGCTTATCACTAAAGTTTTAATTTTACAATAATGTATATTTCTCAATTTAGTCATTTTTAAGACAAATCTCTACATAATTTTTCAATTCATTAAAATACTTCGGACGATGAATGAATTAATGTATTAATTAAATACATAATAACGCATATATAGGCCTATATATATGTTATGCAGATAACAGACTATAAATGCATTCTGTCCTCTTAAATTAAATTAAATTATATTCAAAGTCCTCAAAAGTGAAATTTTAGTTCAAATGTCGAAATCGATTTTTCACGTAAACAACACATTTCCTACATAAACTACGTATTGTGTACCAAGCAAAAATTTAATAACTTTAAACAGTTAATTGAGAAAGGAGAATCAGATTATCCTAATTAAGAAAATTAATTATTGTGAAACAGTTTGAAATAATTAAAACACTCACTTTATTCAGCTTTTCAGTTCGAAGTGTACTTCAGTAATTTCATTTAAAATGTCAAATAACGTGTAATATATTTTCCATATTATCAACTTTGCAAAAATGCAGGAAAATTACAAAATCAACAGTTAAATATCATTAACGTTGCTGCCACTATTGCGTAAAAAGCTATTATTTAAATAAATAAAATTAATTGCCTACTTCCATTCTAAGAGTTTAATGATTTTGAGAATTTAAATGAAACATTAAAAACATTAAACTTGGTATTTTGTATTATTTGCAACGAGTAAATTTTGAAAAATATTAATCTAAATTCAGTTTGGTAAGAAAGCAATATAGTTTGTTGTATAAAACTTTAATGCATATTCTATTCTATACACAGTAAACTATGTTACTTTCTTATTAAATTAAATTAAGAATCTTAAATATGCTATAATTAAATGAATTATATTATATTTAACAGTTACAATTCATCATTAATTAATGAACGTTTTATTTGAAAAGTCCATTTCAACTTTATATGCATATTCTATGTCATTAGTCTGTCGGTTGTGCACTGATGGATTAAGACGAGTCGGCAACCTGTGGCACGCGAGACGATTTTAAGTGGCACTCTGAATGAATAGAAATGTAGTAAAAATTATATTTTAATTATTAATTACACATTTAAATGAAAGTCATAGCTCAACAAAGACCCGTAGTACATGAAAAACGAATATATTGTTTGTACAGTATATTTCTATTATAGCGCATGCGTTTATGCTCCGTGTCGCCATCTACATGTTATGCAAACGCTTCACATGTAAGAACATAATTCAATTAGCAACTTAACTTCAAAATTATACATTTTTGAAGTCCGTTATAAGCTAACATATATAATAAATTTGGTAGAATAATGTCGGCACTCGGAATAACACTATAACTTACGTTCGGCACAATACCGCTGAAAGGACCCTTGGATTAAGACTTTCCAGAACCCATAGTCAGAGAAGACTGGTGGCCCTCTATATAATTTTACATAAACTAATAACATCTAATTGTAGCTACAGAATTATTTACAACTTGTGTAATTGCAACGATAAAATTACTTTATTTTTTCCAATCTCGGGAGCCCTCGTGACCCGACGTCTTACGTTTGTGCCTAGTAGGCAATCCAACATTGATTATCCATCTATGAATGCTTTATTCCATATTATACACAGCCTCACCTTCATCCACTCCCTCTCCACACTCACCATACTCCCTCTTCATCCATATCTCTCACAGACCTTGCAAACCTATATAAGCTTTACCCCGGGTTTGTAGGTTGACACGTTCTAATTCGACCCTCCTAATTTCGGTTAAAGTTAGCTGCTGTTTTCAATTTATATTCGAGACAATGTTCGATAGAATTTTATTTAGTTTCTTTATTGTATTAAAATATAAATATTTAAATTATTTATTAGTATTTATCCTTAAAATTTTGATTTTATACATACAGTACTTTATCCAAATAATGCTGAGAGTTATATATTTTTACTAAAAACTAAAATATATTAAATTTATTTTCACACTTAATATATTTTTCAATTTTCAGTTGATATGAACGTAGTTGAAAATCATTCTATCAAAAAGAAACAGCAAATATAAAATGTATTATTAATTTTAAGTAAAATTAGGTTTAACAATTACTTATAAATATTATCCTTATAAGCAATTTGTATCGAATTAAAAAGGGATTTTAAAATTATTCACTCCCTAATTTAGGGGAAGATTTCATAAAACTCTTAATATTTTACAAGTAATTTCTAAAAGTATCTATAAAATTGAACTTCAAATTTTCTGAGAGAATAATTGATCGAGACACAATTACATTTAATTGATTTCAGAATTCAAATATATTTCGATTATCCCATCTTCTGCTTACAGAAACATGAATTACAGTTATCCAAAATTCAATCAATTCCCTGCGCTTAATGCGTGTCGAAACAGTAAGGAACCTTGACGTACAGTATATTGTTATCTGCAAGAATTTTTAATAAAAATAACGTTATCGCATGAAATCCGATACACGCCAATTTAAATACGGAGGATCATTGATCCACAGTACGTCAATTTAAGTTAGATGAAAGGACACAGCTTGATCGTGTCAATTATTGATTAGTGGTTTACAATTTTAAGAAAGTTATTTAAGAGGTAAGAGAAATTGACTTTTTTCATTCAAACTTAATTACTGATAATAACCTGGTACAATTTTTATTGGTTATTCAATCTTCATAAATGATTAAATCAGTTTGAGATTCTAACTTGAAGATATATGATCTTTCTGCAAGGATATATTCATAGTATTGATATATACTTCCTTTAAATCAACAGAACCGTAACGAAATTAATAAGAAGAAAATTAAATTTACTTCTGTAAAATCCTATCAATAGATTGTATGAAGGAAAATTAGGGAGAACACTTGTGAGTTTAATTTTCCAATTTTAAAATAAGAGTGAACTCACAAGAGTTCTCTATAATTTTCCAATCTTAAAAGGGTGAATGAAAGTGATAAATATAAAATATTTGTATTTCCCTGAATAAAATAATAAACATTTAATGTATATACAGTATATTAAAAATTCTTCATCTCAATTAAGATTTTTCAATCGCGATCTCCAAAATTGATTCGAAATCCTACATTAAGATTTGTGCAAAGCACTGATTTTCTTGAACGATAAAAAACCACCAAGAAACACAGTTCTAATTTAATTAAAATAATATGAAATTAGAATTATTACATATAAAGAAAAACCACGATAACGATTTCAGATTTTTAACTAATTACAGTTTTTATGTATTTTATACATTATACAAAATTTCAAGAAAGGTTTTGAAACTTCTACAAGAGAAATCTAAAATAAAAATGAAAGTGTTCGAATATTTGCACTGAATTTTAAATAGATAAATTTTAAATGCATGCAGATCGTAATATAAATGTAACATTTATGAAACTATGGTTGGTTAGATATGGTTTGATGGAATAAGGCAACGTAACACGTGTGAGAGCTGCCAAAGAAGAGGACTTACTATGAGATACTGACCCTTTTTCGGTGTTAGTCATGTGAAAAAACACGGAAAACTTTACGTAACCAGTCTGTTGGTCAGGCATGAACCCGCTTGAACTACCAGTGTTCAATGCGTTTATTCATTTGGCTTTAGGAAACAGTAGAAAATAGACTAAATTATGAGTTCCATTTTTATTTAATAATTTCAAACTTTATTTATTATTTTTTTCAGTATAAGTTGACATATTTTAAATAGCAAAGAAATTTAAAAAAAAAAAAAAAAAAACAATTTTCCCGGTAACATTTGCTGGCGCCATCTGTTATGATATTTTATTTTAAAAATTTTTATATTTTTAATTATTATAAAACAACAAAAAGCTTAATTTTGAGGATAGGGATGAGTTTTATAAAAAAAAAAAAAAATTGTAAATGCAAATAAGGAGTAAAATTGTCATTAAGTTGACCCTACTGGAGATACACATGATCCCCTTTATCTCCTCACCCCTCGACTTTTAATCTCCAAAATTTAATAGCAACAATCTCCTAATACATAAACCTCTCTGCAAAATTTCAGAAATTTTCAACAAAAAGCACAAAAGTTATTAAGCTTCAAAGAGGATGAACAAAATCGTGCCACACACATCCATACATACAGAAATTACGTCTGAATTTTTTTTTTTTTGCATTTCACGACGTTTCAAGATCCCCTGGGTCCAAAAATATAAAATTTCGAAGTGTCATTTTTTGACCGATCGCCATATTTTCCCTCTGTAATATATATCAGCGGAGAAAGTAATAAAGATAATAAAAGGCGAAATGATAATCAGTGATAGATAAGAGTCCTATCAAGATAAGTGATATGACAGCTACACTACAATAATGTCTATACAAGTGAAACAAATGTTCTCAGTATCGTTATTAATAACAGTTTAATAGATATCTAAACAGTTTTATTAATAAACTTCTAAGTCATATTTTATTACATAAATCGATAATTTTATGCGATTATTTCTCAATGATAACAGTAATATTTTCCCATATACTTAAGCAAACTTTCCAAATTGTCTCTCCTATTAACTTATTAATTTATTATATTATCTTTTCGAATTAATAAATATTCCACACAACGCTTGATTTGCTGTCATCTGAGATTTATTGCATAATTTCTCTAATACAATTTTGCCAAATTAATTTTATTTTCGTATAAATCAAACATACTCCCGTTTTGCTCAACACCTTCTTCAGTACAGTTCCAACTATTTCCTTTTTGTCAAAACTAACAAATTAACTCGCTGTATAGATATTTACTTTCAGTTACATCTTTATAACAGTAATTTTTATATTTATATAAAATATCTAGAATTGTATTTTAACTGTAAAATTAATTTGGTAGTTTTTACAAGAGGAAGTAGTTCGAGCCATATTGAAGAGAACATCCTTTTTACACGGAGAATAGTAAAAAGTTCATATATATATATCAATCTCAAATTATTTTTCCCGAATTATATATAATTATTATTCATTTAATAAATAAAATTTTAAAAATATTGGAAGCCGTAGCCAAGGTCATATTGATCAATCCCTCGTTACTTCACTAAGTAGCATAACTGGAGAATTCTTACCTTTTTAAATAAATAAATAAATAAAGTATTTATAATAATTAAAATATTTGAATATGACAAACAACACTTGTACACATGTAGTATATACAATATCGAAGAGTTCTCTGCGTCCACAGCGCAGCATCCACAGTATATTGATATATAGTTCAGGAGTGAATGCAGATAAGGACGGTTCCTGCTTGTTTAAGATTATCTAAATGAAGACACAGGTTAAATATTTTAAATTACAATTATTCTTTCTTATACACTTTTTGTTATTTATCAACATCATTTTTCAAATTATTCTTATTCAACGTATTGAAGAAATGCAATTGATATAACACTATTATCTCACGACTTGAACAATATTTTATTTCTTCGTTAAAGTAGCAATTCAGTTTTGCCATTAAATATTTTTGTTATCGGTTTAATTACTTTAGTGGCTTCAGAAAATAGAAACAAGTTATTTTAATTTCGAATTCTATTTCCGAAATAACATTTAAGAGGTTTCTTAATTCACAATAAGTATTACGGAAGCAATGGCATCGATTTAAGGTTTTATTTGCTTATTGTCTAATTAAATCGATAAATTTCCCAGGATTTTATGAAGATGTAGCTTATTCATTTCAGTAAAAATCTTTGCTATATTTCTATAGGGTTTATTTATATTATGATTATAAGTTCTTTTCATAGTGATATCATTTACCTAATTTATCTATTTAATTAAATAACGAAGTGAAGGAAATTGTTTTAATAATTTATTAGTGCATCTCGTCAAAATATTTAGAAATATATCCTGTTCTAATTGCATATTACTGTATGAAAAGTTAATTTCATTTAATAAAATCATACTTAGTTTCTATCGATGAATCGTCATTCAGTATAACTATTAAAATATTTTTAATGATATGGAACAAAATTTTATTTTCACGTTGAACAATAAATTTTTTCTTCAAAATTTTTAAGAATTTTCATGAAAATTTTTTTAAAAACTAAATATAATAAAGGCCCTCGATTTAACGAATTAATTGGGAGAAGTGGTCTACTATTGCTGTTAAATCCAATATACGTTAAAATCATAAATTAATAACGAACTAACTTATACATTGAACATAAAAGTATGAATAAAATATTATCATAATGCGCGTTGAGTTATTACACTTGTTGACTCATTAATCCATTCTTCTCGCCAATATAAAAAAATTTTAAATTTTTTCATTAGGTCAAATTTTTTGGGGGATTTGTTAAATAGAGAGCCTTCTGTATACTTATTTATTCCGTCGAAGCACTTATATGATTTACTTATATAATTTGAGACGTGTACTTACAAGAAAATGTTTAATACAAAAATAAACTGAATCTGCTTTCCATTTCTAATTTATAACAATAATATAAAATCGTTTAGCTGATTGGTTGTTTTGTAATAAGTGGCATTAACACGGACGTGATCTATATAAGCTCTAACAGTTTTAATTTTATCCATTTTGAGCTGATTTCACAACAAAGAAATCATCAAGTATAGATAAAGGTTAAAAATACAGTACAACACAGTATTTTGAATTATCCTTATAAATCCGGATTCCATAAACTGATTATTCATCTGATCGATATATACGTACCCACTATTGTCCAAGTGAATAAAACCACTAAAGGTCGTGGGTTCGCACCTGACCAACGAGTTGACCGCGTAGTGAGGTTTTCCGGATTTCTTTACCTAAATGGAAGCCAGTTTCCTATAGAAAATACGCCCGGGAGGCAGATAGCCCATGTGTTGCGTTGCCTTATTCCATTAATCTAATATATAAATAAACATACCTACACATATAAAAAAAAGGTTCCTAGAAAATTCAATTCGATTCAAAACCGGAAATTAAACTGCAATATCAGTTTAATATGTATCGTAGATAATTTAGTTAAAATTCAATCATTTATAAAAGAAAAATTGAAAATTAATATAATATAGCCTACATGATTTATAAAACTTTCAAAAAATCTTACACGTATTACAATACTGTAGCGGTATTATTTCAAGAAATAGATTTTTATTTGTATAGAAGAAACAGAATACGATCTAAAGAAAGAATATACCTTTAAAGTTTCGAACTAAATAAGGATAACTTCGTTTTATATTTTCCTCTTCATTCGAAATATCAATTTTTAACTCCCTATCCCAATATTATATATATTTATTGAATGACCTTTCAGGAATATTCCTCGGATAAATTTTGTATAAAAATTGAAGTAAAAACAATTTTTCATTTTATATTTCCAATAAAACCAATGTTTTTCCAATTCTAAAATCGCTATACTCTTAAAATTTCAGTTAAAACTATTATATTCTAGTGATCGATAGGATAAAAGTGACTAAATTTCATTAAATTTAATTATTTTGAAGCAATTGATATCAATTACAGTCTTATTTACTGAAAAATTTATTTATTAATTATTATTCACCACACTGAGCATTTACTTATAATTAGAACCCCTTTTATTCCTTGTAGTTGCTTGTAGAATATTAAATAATTCAGAAAGTCTGGACGAGGGCTTAATTTCGTTCAGTAATTGTTAAATCGAAGATGCTATTATCGTAAAGAACTAAGTTGCTTAGATCAGAGAATAACAGAACATTGAGGAAACGCTTGGACATATCCTATCAGTTCGATGTTTCTACCTTACTTTCGTAACAAAATAATTATATTTTGCAGTTTATATCATAAAATTATTCATAAATATATCGTATATCATGAAAAATTGGTTAAAATTAATTTTTTTTTGCTGTAGTGAAGAGACAGATAAATGTTAATTACATACAGTGAAGGCAAAAAATGGAAGATATTTACATATCAATGTATAGGAAAAATAATCACGTAAGAAACTACAAATTTTTTTGTATTATATATTAGCATTTCAACTTGATATACATCCACGAAATTTCGTTTTACACAAACTGCAAAGGCCTTTATACGAGAAAATTTGCATGAACCGCCGTGGGTCAACTTAGCTGTAAGCACAGAATTTCTATGTATTCTGGTTGATGTCTGCTTTGTGAATTGACACGACTCGCAACCGGCAATGCGCGTCAAAAATTGAAATCATTTCGTTTTCTAGACATATATTCTAAATTTTGTTCTAGTAGAATGTACTGCATTCGTGCAATTCTTAGCGTGAATATCAGATCGCTCACGTTCTCAATGCGTCAGTCCGTCTAGCGCATCACATTTAAAGCCAATCGGCTATAAACGGCATTTCAATCTGCCAACAATAAAAATGTCGATATTTCGATATAAGTCTGACGCGAAAAGTTCCACACGGTTTGGCTAAGTATTTACGAATAAATCAGCATTTCTAGCATGAGTAACACTCACTGAAAGTTACGCATCTTTCCAATAAAGCCAGTCGATACACTTTTTCAGTTTCTATTTACATTAATTTTCTCGAATTTTAAACAATTTAAGATGTTTTTCCTATCTAAAACTACTCCTATATAAATTATATTACATATTAAATATACATGGTGAGTCAATAGTTCCTCGCACTCTTTTCATTCCAAAAGTACTGAACATTATATTAACAAACTTAATAAATCTTCAGTGACGCTTAATCCATTTTACGTGTTCCTTAAAGTTTAATAAATTATATTCCCTATTAATTTAAACTTAGAAATGAAATGATTTTAGTTTGGTTAATACAAGTAGGATGTGGCAATAAAACACGTGAGCGATCAGTCAAAGGCATGCATTCGGGAAGACTTTCTATACGAATCTGGTCTCTATTTAAATGTTAAACGTGAAGAAAACACGGAAAACTCTACGTGATTAACCTGTTGGTGAGGCGCGAACCCACGACTAACTACCGGAGTTCAGTGGCATAATTCACTTGGCCACTGCTGGATAGAAATTAATCGACGTGAATAAAAATAAATATAGTATTTCAAATTTATATAACTTTAAATATTTTGTAATATTTCCTTCTTCTATTTTTTTAAACTTCAGCTCAAAAGAAGAGAGTCAAAATTTTCTATTAGCAAGTCTTTTGTTATTTAGATGCTACTTTGTGAAGAAAACTTTTTTATGTTATTATGATAACATTTTGATTTTGAAATTGCGTCACGATTCGTCTAAATTGCCAAAATATTTTAATATTATCATTTCATAGTTCAATTTCTCCTTTCTTTTTTTTTACAGTTAATACTAATATTTATAATAAGGTATGTTATGTCTTTCTAACATCTCATTACATAATTCTTTTTTAAATTTTTCTCTCAGATAATGTAAAGTTTATTTTTTTATTCTAAACCCATAACATTCTACACCTTCTGTACATTACTTTAAAATAATATTAAAATAAAATTTTAATAAAAACTATTATCTTAAATTTTTAATATTCAGTGATGGTGACGTTATAATCTCATTTCCCAGAGTAAATTTTCAGATAAAATGTGAATTGCTACTTCAGATGCTTGTATAGTTAATAGTTTATTAAAAATTATAAAATTACGTTATTTTAGTTATATTTTCTCAATTATTAATTTAAATTTATTGTAATATGAATTAGTAGTAAAATTAACTCTATAATGATGTAAAGTAAGGATTGTTGGTTTGGTTTGAAATGATACGGCAACGCAATGCATGAGCGATCTACCAAAGGGTAATACCCAATTGTGAGGACTTTCTATGGGGAACTGGCCCTTATTTAGGTGTGAAGTAAACCTGGAAAACTCCACATGGTCAGCTCTTTGGTGAGGATCGAACCCTGGACCAGTGTTTAGAAGTTTTATCCACTCGGCCATTGGAGGACTTTTTGATAAAGGAGAAAGAATGTAAAATATGTGATCAGCAAATCTGGAAACAAATTATGCAATTGAAAAGAAACAAAGTTAAAATATCTATCTTTATACAAAAATATTAATTTTTCTATAAATAAAAAAAAGAAAGAGATTTATAATTTGACATGAATGACAGGCTCCATTTTCAACAATTAAAAGCAGCAAATTACAATGAATTTTTTTGTATTAAAAATATGAGCTCCGACATACAGATGAAGCAATTCCCAAGGGCCAAACTAAACATTGAAATCAAATTTTCAGATCGTTTAAGAAATGAAAATCAATTTTAATAATGATTTCCCTCTTTTCCTGGTGTTTTAATTAATATTTTATCATTATAGTCCATTTTTGTTTGATAATTATTAAAAGAAGAAGGGGGAAAAGAGTTAAAACCACGTGGTTAGCCGCGAGCCATTGCCAAAAACTCATGAAATATAAACGGGATGTCATATAACATCCAGTTTAATACTTACGCGAATAATGAACGGGACATTAAATAGATAGAAGGTAAAATAAGTTTCAAAAGAATAAATATAAAGAATAATTTATGACATAATGTAGAAGCATAATTTTTAAATGTGATTGATGGAGATCTCATTTCAAAAATTTTATCTAAAAATTATGTTGTTGTTATTATTCAATTTTAAAATTATTTTTAATATGAATAATTCGTTTTTAGATTATTAATATAACAGAACATATAACAGAACATACAAAAATTAAATTCTGAAGTATTTATAAATTATAAATCGATTACGAAAGACATTAGAGGATCATTTATTACAGATCTCGTAGCATCGATTTCACCACCTTTCGAATCAATGAATATTCTTCGCAGAAAATCCTTGATTATCACTTTTAAAATTTCCCAATTCTTTCCAAATTTACTTATCTTTTATTTTAAATAATAAAAATATATTTTGTATCTCTTTTCCCATCTTTTTAGTCTATCATTAATCTAGTGGATAGAACTGTTAAATATTTGTAGTTGGCCGCGGGTTCGTGCCTTACCAATAGGCTGGCCACATGGAGTTTGCCGGGATTTCTTCACGGTTTAAACACACAAAGAAACTTGAAAAATGCAATGCGACCAGCCCGTTGGTGAGGTCCACCCACGGCAGTGTTTTATCTACTTGGCCACTGGTAAGTAAATAATAATAATAACAACTCTAAACAATGTTTTGAAGATAAAAATTCTATCCTAATCATATATAATTTAAAAATAATAAAAAATTTAAATACATTTTCAGTCCAAATTCTTAAATTTTAATACATAAAGGTATGACTCATATCCTGACTAATTAATATTGAATTTAGGTTTAAGTTACTTTGGTTTTCCTCGTCTCAAGTTTACTATTTTATTATTATTGATTAAAGAAAGTGCAGAAACTATTACATAATTTATAACTTTTGACAAACTTATACGTATAACTAAATTTATTTTATCGATAGTATCACGCAAGTTCTCAATATATAATACCTTAATTTATCAAAGGAAAAATATTTAATCGAATTTTTAATCTAAATAAAGAGATGAAAGCTGCTATAATTTTATAAAATATGTCGTGTCCTAGAAGAAACATTATAAGTTATTTCTTTTACATAAAATATATTTTATACCGCATAATTTTCACGTAAAAAGCCATCTTTTATATGTAAAATTTGTTGAAGAAAATCAATTTTCTGCAATTATTATTATCGTAGGTAAAATTTTCGTTGACTTAAACAACCTCATCAGCACATGAAACAAAACAAGAAAAAAGAAAATATCGATCTTATGGTAAATATAGTTCATAAACATAACACGATAACTCAAGTTCGTTAAAATAAATCGCAAAATAGAAACATGCAAAGGAAACAGAACGATACGAAATTGAAAATGCTATTAAGATCGTGGCACAAATTGTCACTAACGCGATGACAATCAATCGATCAAAGTGACAACATCTATAAACGGACAGACTTTCTTTCGGATCATTAAATTTACATTTTTTCTTATATATAAGTTATATTTTTTCTCCTAACTTCTTTCATTATCATCAGTCGCTTGATCTAAATGGGGGACGAATTGAACACGAGGATTGAAGATATTAATTTTTCTCATCATTAAAAATACCATTAAAATCTACATCGATCTCAATAACTTGGATTTGTTAAATGAAACAAATTTCTTTTTTTTATTCCTTTTTTCCCTCTTGTATAAAACCTAAATGGAGCAAAATGGCGATAGGATGGTGTTGGGATTTCGTGCTTAGCATTATGTTTTTTTTTTCCTTGATGCAGTAATGGAAAGAAACATTATCATCTGATAAAACAAAGATAGATTATTAGATAAAAGTTTATTCCAAATTAAAATTTATCATCGCCATTTGTATTTAGCGAGATAAAATTATTAAACTACAAAGAATGGTAAATACAAAGTAACAAAAATTTATGTTCTGAAGTGTAAATTGTACCATTAATTCTAAAATTTTTTAAAAGTAAACTGTATAAATCATGGAGACTCGACAGTAAAGTGAACCTTGAAGGAATAAAATTGGAGAAATTGTCATTGTATAAAACAAATACAAGCATTTGGTTGGATAGTTTGAGCATGTCGTTGCGATCAATCGATTAGATCGACACATTTTTTAAGTCGCGGACATTACTAACGACCCATTCGAAGAAGGAGCAATTTAAGTCCATTAATCCGGGAAACGGCTGAATGTGATCCGAAATCAAAAAGTATTTGTTATGGTCAGGAGACGTCAGCTGTTAGTGATATGTTCAGCTTTGTTTCGGTCCATCTTGAAACATTTTCATTCGTCTCGCTAAAAACCGTTGAGAAAGAAACAGTTAGAGACACCTGCACAAACTTAACCGTCGCTCCATTTAATTCTTAGCCAGGTGTCGTTCGATTGTAAAGATGCTGTAGAAGGACTTCTCCCTCTTCCATTGAAAAAAATATATGTATTAAACGCATCTATACTGGATATATCTAAGATATATATTGTAATTGAAACTCGTTGCTGGTATTTACAATTCCATTCTATTATTATTATTAACTAAACTTGATCAATTTTAACACAAAGTTGTGAATTTTAATCGATTAAATGCTATTTTTATTATTAATCGCTTTTATTTAACTTGCTTTGTATCGTGTCCTCAAATCTTATAACTCAAAATTTTATCCATTTCTAATAGCAGGCTGAATCAGGATATATCTAAGACAATGCATTTTAGTGATGCTTTTAGGGGCATGATTCCATCCTCACCATCCTACCCATTCCCAACACCCGATAAACATAATAAATGTAGAATTTAATCACGTGTGCAAGTAAATGCACAGTAGGGATGTATATGGGGGTGAGACCACTCTCACCCCATCCCAATCTCGAAAAACAACTGATAAAAGCTTTTGTTTTTAATTTTTTTAAATATATTAAAATTATGCATATATAAATATATCTCTGTACTATGAGAAAATTTACAAAACCAATTTTGAATATTTTCATTATCTATAGATAAGTTGATTTATCAAATTGTTTAATGTGGCAGAAGAGTAAATCGTGCATTTATTTCATTATTTTCGATAAAATGAAGATTTGTTTGAAAATATTCAGAAGTCTATTTTACAAAAAAAAGAAAAAAAAAATACTCAGCAACCTCGATTTAACGATATTACGTTTAATATGTTTGTTACATTATTATCCATTCTACAGCAATTGTTTTATGCATTTCTCTTCAATCAAGTAAATGATTTCTTCTGCTCGTCTAAAACCTCTACCAGGGCTGCGCTTAGACTTGTTGTAGCCATAAGCTATGACAGCCCCTCCCTCCACCAAACGATACATGTAAAAATGTGAGGCTCTAAGCTATAGCTTATTTAGCTTGTGTGCAAATCCGGCTCTAAAAAACTACTATAAGTATATATATAATTGCAAAATATACTTCGTATGACAATGTGTAACTATATGCGTACACGTGAGTATACATATACACCCACTCATTATAGATATGACTTTATATTTCATTCCTGAAATCGACTTTATGAAATTATTATTTTAATGACTATATATGAATTAAATTAACATTTCAGAAATCCAATTTAGTGAATAAATTATTGTCAAATTAATAATTATCACAATTAATCCTATTATTGATTTGAAAAATTTAATGGATGTATGGATTTAACGTAAAGGATAATGTGGGATTAATATGCACATACATTTTTTATACAGCATATATATATATATATTAACCAGATTATATATACATACACACATATATATACAGACCCAAAAGTCTGTTAACCGAACATGTTTTAACATTATTATTATTATTATACTAATTTACTAATTAATTAATTAAAATTAGATAATTTTTATTCCTCTTTTGACGATTTTGTTATCGAGAAAACACTCTAACATTCCATTCGGAACTAATAACCGTCGATTCATTTATAACTATTGGTCGTATATTGACGGAGATTATCAGCAAAGCAGAAAATTGCTCCAAGTGGGAATCGAACCCACAACTATTTCAGAGCTTAAAAAAGGAGAGTTAATGCATTCTGTCAAATTGTCGAATTTCTTATCCTTCTCCCTACTTTTGAAGTTAAAATGATGCAATAACAGAAGATAAAAATTAGCTGTGAATAGAGGAAGAGGAAAAATAGTATTGTTGAATAAAAGAAAATTTAATCAATAGTGCGGCACTTCTTGCCTCTTTTACTTGGTTTTTTTTAATTCCATTTTTAGGCCCTTTGTACTTCTGTTAAAAGAAAAAGCCTTTTATTATCTTTACTTTGTTGTTTTTTTTTGTTAAATGAGTTTACTGAATATTTTTTAATTTGAAAACATAATCGATTTTTCATAAAATAGTCGTAATTTGCGTCATTTTTCCAACAATTACACGTTGACCAACTACACAAAGATTTTTTAGAAATATTTAAAATATATTTAAACTGATATAAGAGTAAAATAAGCAAAATTTTCGACATTTAGAATAAATTAAAGTAGAATAAAACGATTTAATTTATAAAGGAAATTGAAAATAACTCTTTCGAATCCTTCTCTTTTTCATCTTTCAATTATACAATTCAATTTCGCTGGAAATTCGCTTACAGATTTAAATATATACATATTTTTTTAAGTTAAACTAGAAAATTATACAGAATCAAATTCTCAAATTAATTATTCATTTAAATGTTTTAAATGTATTAAATTACAATTTTTTATGTAAAAATGTATCTATGATCGTTTAACGAAAGAATTGCCAAAAATAATGCACAATAATAATATTGATAATAAAAAAACTCTCGAAAATTAAGTTGAGTTTCTTAATATTTGTTTCTCATTTCTCAATATTAAAAAATATTTAATTAAAATTAAGAGTAAAAATTTTTTCAGAAGTTTTTTACAATTAAAAATAAAAGTTTTATAAATTTGGAAAAATATATAATTAATTTTAATTTATAATTATATTTATTTGCGATTTAATTAGCGTTTTTAGCTTTTTTCTCCTTGTGATCGCTAATGTCCGTATTCACATCCATGAATCAAAAGTCAGAAGTTAACCAATTATCGTTCATTTTACTTATAATATGCGAATACGTAAACTCTTATTGGTTAACTTTTAACTCTAACTCTCGATTCATAATTGTTAATAAAGTTTAGAAGTTAACTAATAAGAGTTCGCGTATTCACGTATTATAAGTAAAATGAACGATAATTGGTTAACTTCTAAGTCTTGGTTGTGACTACGGCCATAAGGATACTGATTTAATTCTTAAAATCTAAAGTTATTATCTTAATTTTAAATCCCTTACAAAATAAATATTTACAGAACGATGTTTTTAATTTTATCAAAATGCATTTTTATAAACTGTCGAAAAGCTTTTAACAGAGGAATCAGAAGAGCTTTAAGCCAGGGTTGTTAGGGCGCCTGCCCTGGGCCTCCAAATATGATTTTTTTTGTTTTTACTTTATTTTATTGATTTATTTTACACTTAAAATTTATTTTATATTTGACAGAAATCACAGAACGGAATATTACACAAACAAAATAATAATTTCGTAATTCTAACAGAATTTTTTCCATAAACAGCATAATAATTTTGGGGAAAATTCTACTCGTGGGATCGTAGTTCATCCATTTTCCAGATAATACGTGTAGATTATTTTGATAAAATCAGGAAAATATCGTAATTTTCAAAAACATAGTTTATTGGTAACATTTAAAAACTAACGAGTAAAACTTATTGTGAGATTGTCACAATGCCAGGTTGTAATTTTTAATCATATTTTTAATTAATTTAATTTAAAATATAGGCTCACCATCTCAAATTACTGCTGTAGAGTTTGCCCCTGTACATCATACTTTTCCTGACAACATAAGAGTCATCTATATAATTATATTCTGGGAAAATTTTTTCAATTGAAATCACGTCACTTCCGGTCTATATCGGAAGTTCGTATACAGTTAATCGGGGCCTCCTGCTCCTAAGTTTTCCATATGTGGTGTCGACTTACATCTATCTAACAGCGTTCTCGAGATTAAGAAAGATTTGTCTTTGTCTGTTAGTCTGTCCTTGCTTAGGAGGATAGACAGACAGTGGGAATTTATAGGTCTAAAGTTTTTCAAATTGAAGCCAAATTATTATTGTATATAATTCCAGATTAAATAACGCAGTGTTTCAATTATAAAATTACAAGTCTAAACAGAATAATAAACAAATTACTGTAAGTTACGTAATCAGTTTAAGTTAATATTATGTCGAGAGAAAATGAATATGGAGCAAGCAACAAAAAATAAGATATTTGAAGAAAAATAATCAATTAGTAAAGAATCTGGAGCAAGTGACTTTATATTCAGGGGAAAATTTGGAAACCAAATCAACAAATCCCACTCTACTTACAACTGAAACAGCAATTATAAAACTACATATAGTGAAAATAAATCATTGTACAGTACATAAAAATAAAACACTTAATATTTTAAATGTGCAAAATTTTTTCAGTAAAATAGTTGAAATTAATCTCGGGAGCCTCATTTTGAAAACCGCCCCGGGCCAAATTTTGCAACAAAGAATAAATATTTTTCAATAAAAACGTACAAATATATAAAAAACTGTGAACATAAACAGACAATTTACTTCAAATACAGTCGAACTTCTAAACAATGGCCACTGACGGAAACATTAAAAATTACCGTTGTTCGGAAGTTATTTTGTATGCATTTTCGTTGAAAAAGTTCTTTAAAATAGCCACTATTTAGATAGACGATACTGAAGATTCTACTATATTAAAATTGTTTAATGGTCTTAATACTTTAAAAAACAAAAACGAAACTTTTTGACAGAATAAATTATATCCTTTACTTATAATTATTATAAATCAGAATTTTACGATGACTTTAGTACAGAAACTAAAACAACTTTATTTGTATTAAAATATACACACAAACTTTAATTAGATAATGATAAATTAGCACAAGATGAACAAGAGATGGCAAATATTGATTAAATGTATAAAAGTATCTCATAATTCATAGAAAAAAACGAACAAAAATAAGAAGGAAGGTTTATAAATTTTTAAAGATAAGCAACAATCTTACTTGTGTTATTCTACAATAATCCTCTATGGAGGGATATTCATTATTTATCAACTTAACACTAAAACTTTAATGTTCATATAGTTCTATAAGCTTATAATGAGCAGTAAAATTCTCGATTTTATTAAAACGTAGTGTACTTTTTTAATATCGACGTTAAATATTCTTAAAATTTTATAGATACGAACCGAATCATAAAAATATTTATTGAAAACGGCATATAAAGATATACACGAGAGATTATGATATTTTAAACAGATACGAAAGGTATTATTTTCACATAATATAATATGCAATTTATTGGCTAATTTATGAGTAATTGTATCATATGTCTGTAAGCACAGCGCAATGTTTACGCATTTATCGTTGCGGGGGCGTAGAGCGTGGACACTAATTTTACCGACTGATACAGATACTTCATACAAAGTGCCAATCAAGAAGGCTGACTTTTCCCCATTCTCTCAACTCCTCGTCCTTTATACTGCTGTATTATTTGTATTAATTGTATTATTTTTAGTATTATTTACTGTTATAAAATGCGCTATTTTTAGTGTCGTAATGTATTGTCCGTCTGTACATCCCTAGGGATATATAGACGGACGCTTCATTAAGTTTCCTCACTTTCACTTAAGTCAACTAGCACTATATAAAATTTGAAATAACAATTTAATTCAATTTTATTCTTATTCACCCAAAACACGGGAAAAAATGAGCAACAGCCTACACAATCAGCAATTTCTTCTATTGTTGTAGATTGAATAAGAGCAAAGTAGAGTGCACTTTTGTAAATTTTAAATTTTCTTTATTCCCATCTGCAATCATCATTTCGACAAATGAAAAATGAGAAGCTCATGATAATGATAAAACTTCCACGATACTTTAATAGGCGACATATAATTAATAGTTGACGATAAGAGGGCGTGGGTTAAATCTAGTCACGTGGATCAAAAACATTAAAATGATGTCGTTAAGGAGATTATTTTAAAAAAAACCTAGAGAAAATGGTGGGTAATTAATAATTAAGCTGGAATTATTCCTATCGATCCATTTCTGCTAGTTTAACTAACACGGCTATGGTTGAGAATCTATTAATTACAAGGCCACGAACTGAAAATTATTCCCCTCTCAGGAGTTCTACATCATTTATTTTCGGGTGTTAACGTTAAACAAATATGAAACAGCTAATGTCGGCGAGATTCTTCAGAGTTTTCGACTTATAAAGCATAATATTTTGCGGTGACACTCGATTAATACTTATCACCAGGATAATTTCTCATTATCTATGTTAACATCATTTTCAGCTGAAGCAAAAGTAGAGGTTTGAATTTATTATCATTAAATTTTAAATTCTAATTAATTTATTTGCGTTAAATTTAATTTAAAGAAAATTTAAGAATCGCAAGCTATATACAATTATCTCGACGGCTTAATATTATGTTCTATACACGACTTTAAACTCCATTACTGACTCTGTAATAATAAGAAAGATTATCAAACGGTACAGGCGTATAATATCCACTATGCATAATTAATTAGCGCTTTAGCATTACAGTAAAACGCATAAAATTCTACACGCCGTATAAATTTTACTGTACGACTTAAACATTGCAAATGTACGATAATGCTTTTATTACTTGGACACAAAGATTATGTTATATCATTGCACCAAAAAGCATAAGCAAATATTGGTTAGACATCAATTTTGTCTTCCATTGTTTACTTTTAATCTGAGAAGCTAAGTAATTTGATTAATCCATCATCCTGCAACGGATATAATTACTACTCACGTGACTATGGAGTCTGTAGTTGGAATGGAAAATGTTTACTCTGCGTATGCAGAATGATCAGAAAGAAATTGTAGATAAAAGAAAAAAGCAAAAACTGAATGTGGATTGCTGCATTATACAAATGTTTCTGAGTTGCATTTTTTTGTCTTTTTTTTTTTCTTTCTTGTAACCGCGAGATGGTTTCGAGTTCTCTTGCGCTATTTAACCAGAAGAGATTTTCGTGTTGAATGTTTTTTTCAGCAACCATCAGCTGGTCTCGGTTACTCAGAAACTGTATCATAACGAGCAGAAAAGTCGTAACTTCTGCTAAGTTTACGACGTAGTTGATGCACAATCGCTTTAAGAATATTTTCTGAAGAAAGTTTTTAAAACTTTTTTTCTCTCCTCCTTGCTACACAGAATTTGTATAATTTGTTTCTAAAACCGACTTGAGTATTTTTGTAATCATCATTTCAAAATTTATATTTTAAAACGTCATCAATTCGTTCATCAATATTTTCTTTTCCTCGGAATATTTTTACTTCTTCAATCTCCAACAACTTATCGCCATTAATCTTTGTTCCTCGCTTCGATTCAGAGTTTATCCGCATCATTTCACCATCATTCTCTATCTATGTATCATTACTACTTCGACACCTTATCTTTTCTTTATAAAATTTTGAATTTTGCCATTATCTACTTTTGAATCTATTTCATCCTTATTTTGTAAATGTTGGAATCGTCAAACTGATTTTTAAGCAGAAAGATCCCATCTTATTTGATATGATTCTCTCGTTGTCTTTCGTACTTTCACTTAGACTTGTGGCCCTAAATTATATAACATGTAACAAGACCTTCCCCACAACTAAACAAATAATACGTGTAAAATGTAAGGCCCTAAGTTATAGACTCATAACGCGAGGTCCTAAATTGCAGCTTATTTAACTATGTGTAATTCGGCCGTAAGTGTATATATATTGATAACTTGAGTTGTAACTTATAGCACAATAATGTATTCTTAACCCGAACGGATAGCGTGTCACTGTGTAATTTTGATTTGATTTGGACAGTTGTTTACTTAGTGCAGATTACTAACGTCACCATCTTTCAAGAATTCTCCTTTATTGCATTTGTTGCAGGCGTTGCTAATGTCGAAGTCATTCGAGCTTAACACGCATCACTTGTTAACCTGCATCTGTTTGCGTCCGGGTGACAAAATTCAATTCTATTTATTCGGCGACCCAACAGTTTATAGTTGATTAGACCACAGTTCACTGTATTTTCCCATAATTTCTGCGTCTAGGAAATAAATGACTCATTTTTTTACTTCTTAATTCGGAAAATAGTTTTATTTGTCTCTAGAGATACTTATTTTCATATTTTGGATAATTTTTATTCGTCTTTTATCTTTTATACCACCGATAATCATTAGATTTCTACATTTAAAATAAAATTTTTGCTCTCATTTTAAGGTAGAAATGTGATTCTGTAAATAAATTAAATTAGTAGATTCGATTTTTATGAAAAGGTATTTGTCCTTTTAACATCTAAAAGCTATCATCTTTTTATTTTATAAAACATTACAGTATTATACAGGGTTATATTTCGTTCTCTTATCATTGTAATCGTTTTACTTTCCACTTTCCTTCTTCATTAATTTTTATTCCTCATTCGCAATCCACTTTCGAGTCCTCGCTTCTATCATCCTGTTCCACTTTCAAACTCTGCAATCATCTATATCTTTGATTGAACACTATCTAAATAATTCCAAAACAAAGGCTGAAATCTTTAAGTACAGATCGATACTAAACTGGAACTGAAAGTGGGTCAACTGAATTATCAAGGTAGATAAACAAAAGATTTAAGGAGAAAGACCATCATAATCGATACTTTAATCACCAGCAATGGAGAAAGATCCGAAATTGATCCTCCTCTTCCAAGAATATCCCCGCATTAACAAATAAAGCAGGAGAGCATTAAAATGAACTATTAAATTTATAGTTCAAGAGTAGAATTTGAACAATACTTTTTAAAGAAGGTTGTATAATTTTGAATTGAAGTATAGGATCGAAATTGCAATCCTTCAGATTAATAAATACGATTTTCTACGACGTAGGAGAAAACAATAAATAAATAATTTAAAACAATATAAATCTATAGCAATGAGCCGTATCGGATTCAATAAACTCAAAACTTTTAATTTCCAAAAGAAAATTGACAATTTTTATTATTATTTACATAAAAATATTTTACAAGAAACTACTTTTATTATTAATGTTGTGTTAATGACAACGCATAAATAATAGCTTATATTTTTAATGTAAATATACATTTTAGCCTTTAAATAAAGGGATAAAACATTAAAATATTAATGAAGAAACAAGAAGAGTAATTTATTTTTTACATTCTTAAGTCGAAATATTATAATTTAAAAAATTTCACGAATTTATCATTTTTACAACACCGTAACTTAATGGTTTAAATATTTTTTGTTACGTTTTTTAAAAGTGTTGAATTAAACAGCTTAAACTCTGTATAATCTCATTAGATCACATGATATGTATATTTAAAATAGTAATACCATACGCATACGTCAACAGTATTTTAGATAGCTGAAAGTTAGAATAATTAATTTTATCTGCTTTATAATAAATATTAAAATTGGTTCCATTTTAAAATTTCTATACTAAAATTTTTAATAAATGGATTTTTATTAGTCAATTTTTACTGGATCCAGGTATAAAGCTACACTTATTCTTATAGTCTTTACTCATCCTCCAATACGATATACTCATTCATACAAATCTAATCCAATGAAAAAATGCATGTATCCTTATTCGTATCAAAAGAATATCCTATTGATTTTTAGAAATAACCTTCATTCTTCTTACTGTCCTTATTTTTTCCTTATTTTTTTCCATTAAAGTTCTCCACATATCTTCGCTGCCTTATTTTTCCTGTTTTCCCTCTCCATTCTTTGCTTTTTCCTACTCCTTTTATTATTTTTCCCAACTCTCTTCATAGTTTTTCTCCATTTCTTTTCTTCCTTATCGCATTCCTTCGAAGCCATAAAAATCGCAAAGGCGAATGTTACCATAGCAGAATTTTATAACCAAGTGCAACACGTCACATACTTCCCAGCATAAAAAAAATATATGAAATATGAAACCAAGCAAATCTAGCATATTGAATTTACGATATTTTGACTGTAAAGTGAAATAGTTTATTTTTTTTAATAGAGAAAAGCCTACATTTATTTATCTTTCGCTCCAAATTTTTCTTTCAATTGTGCATTTTAAACGTGATTATAATAGATAGATTTTATCATCTTCAAAATATAATTTTGTTTGAAAAACCTACATTAAATTTCGTTACTTCTTACATATCTGACTTTCATTCGAAGAAGAATGTAGGTAATTACTTACCACTCGTTTTACATTGATCTAGAAGAACTTGAATAAGAAATACCACAGATAGTATCTTTCATTTGATAATTATCTAACTGAAGCAACAATTTATATTTTCAACAGGTCTAAAAAATAATGCAAATCGCTAGTTGTTTAAACTATGAATTTATAACATTCATTTATTACAAAACGTAATAATTAAACATTTCATGTCCATTTTATTTTTCATTTTTCAAATTATTTTCCTTTTCTCGTTTTTCCTTATCATCATGTTTTTTTTCCAATTTTTTCTGTTTCTCTGATACTCTTCACTGTTTTCTATCTTCTTAAATAAGATTAATCTTATTTAATTACTTTTTCTTTTCTTCTACCTTCATCTTACAGTCGTCCCTTTCATTACTTTGTTAGTCTTTTTCATTTTATTCCTCTTTTCTTCACTGTTTCTTCTGTTTCTCTCTATCTATTTTTTTGTAGCAAAAAGAAATGGTAAATGAAAAGTAAAAGTGAAATAATTAAAAATGAGGAAACAGATGAGTTTCTCTCCGCACGAAAGTGAAATTTAAAGTGAGCATAGAACATAAAAATAAAATATATTCTAATGGATATTTTTTGTTGTATTTATTAATATATACATAAATTACGAGAAAAAACAAAGGAAAACTATTAACAAAAACGTTTCCAGTACAGTACACAGTATTTATAATTTTTAATAATGCTTGAAAAAATAATTATAACCGAAAAGAGTCATGGCTCTTTCTTATTTCCATTTTAATCCATCATCGATAAAACACCATTCTCCATGTTTTTCATATACAGTATTTATGGTCATTTTATTATTATTTATTATTTTTTTTGTTTTTGTTTTTTTATTTTTTTTTGTTTTTGTTTTATTTTTTTTATTTACCATTACTACAACTTAATGTTAATTAATTTTCTCTACGAATATATATTGTAACGTATTTGTATTGTTTATCTCCTGGTAATGCTCCATGCGGGGCCAGGAATGTACTTGACAGTACATAGCAAATAAAAATGAATGAATGAATGTATTTATGGTCAATACTCACGGTAATTCTTTTTAACGTGGAATTGGAGTGCATTGATGAAATACTTATACCAACATATGCATTGATGAAATAAGGTAACACAACATATGCCGAGGGGGTGGATGCCAAGGGCATCCACCCCCTCGGCATATGTTGCGTATACCCGGGGAAGCACTTTCTATGGAGAAAGTAGTCCCTATTTAGACATTAGACACATAAATAAAACTCAGAAAATTCCACGTGGTAAGCCCTTTGAAGAGGAGGGAACCTGCAACCAAGTGTTCAGTAATTTTACCGCTTGGCCACGGTGGGTCTTTTTAACATCGACCATCTATGAGCATAATTTAAAATGGCGCCTTTATTTATAATTCATCTTACATATATCAAATGGATCAAGATATTGTTCCTAATTTGCTAAACTGCGGATTCTAATCCTATTTCAAGAATGGATATTTGTGCGTTCCACACTTTAATGGTAACTTTGTTTAGGAGTCATTGTGGTTTCTGTATTCTAAATTAATGAAAATAATAAGTTTTCATAACAAAATATAAATTACCCAATTTCTTATCATAATGTTTAAAAATATACAAGAATTTATGAATATCCTCATTTTGCAATTTAATTTTATCTTGTACATTTCAGATAATTGATTGATAAAAAAAACCGACTACAATAGCTGAAAAAAACGTAAAATCAGTGTTAATGAATTGCCACTTGTAATATAAAAGATATAAGTACGACACTTTTGTTTGCATCCTCTATTGTGAAAGCTCCTAATTTCTTTTGTTAAATTTTTATTCGATTAAGACAAGCTTTTGCAGAAATAAAACGGAGTGAATTCAGCTAAGAAATTGTTGCTTTTTTTTCTCAAAGAAAATTTCTATTAACAGAAAAGAGAATATTTTTAATAACATACATATTAACTCGAGATTAATTTATCCAAGTATTTAGTGAATTGCATATAAAATAAGGATTATATTGGACATTACGGTATATAGATATTTTTATCTTTAGATTTATTTTCATTGTTTTTCGATTCATATATTTCATTTCTTTACTTATATTCTATTTTTCATTTTTTATCTCAATATTTATTCAACTTTCCTCGTTTTTTCCTTATTTTCTATTTTTCCTCTTCATTACTGCAAAATTCTGTATGCACTATTTTCCTCTTATAACTATTTTTCAAAATGTTAAGTTTGTTTTTCTCTTATTGTTTATGTTCTTCTATTTGCTTTCATGGTCTGTTTTCTTTCTTCATGATCTCATTATTTTTCCTTTATATATAACATCCTTTTGTATCTATCGGCAAATACACATCATTAAATTTTCAATAAAGAATATTTTGAAAAAGAATTTCTTTCTTTTTTTTGTATTGTTAAAGCATTGAAAAATCTTGAAAATTCAAGAAAATTTTAAACTATTCTAACGTAATTTTAATTTTCCGAATGTAGAATTTTCTGGTATAAAAGTATTTAATATCACAGCCAATAATAAACTTACATAATTTATTCTTTTTTCTATAGCTTAAACATATTTTCCTTTATGCGAAAAGCATAGTTTCATTTACTTTAAACTGTTTCTCTTTTAATTAATCGATCGTTTGTGAATCGATGAAACTATACAAAAACATTTTTGTTATCGATTTAACCAGTGAAACAGTTAAAGTTATCAAAACACTTTTATGTGACTCTTAAAACTGTAAGTGTTACTTGCAAGCAATCAAATTGTAGTTCTAGTGAAAATGAGACTGCAAGATCTTATTGAATTCCTTCTTTCAGATATAAAAAGTTGATTCTCCAATACAGACAATTTAAGTTAAAAATTGTGTTTTGAAACTTGATAGTATTATTGAGATTTAAAGTCGTTTCGAGATTTTTATAAATTTAATCTTGGTTTCGATGAGATAAGACAACGCAACATATGGGAGATCTGCCAAGAGATAATCCCTCCCGGGAGGACTTTCTACGGAAAAGTGGGCCGTATTTAGTGTTAGATACGTAAAGAAAACTTAAATAATTCCGTGTGTCAGCTCGTTGCACAGGCGCCAACCTAACAGAATTCAGTGGATTTATCTATTCGCCCACTGGTTAGCGCACATAGATTATAATTCATACTTTCGCTCAATTGTTATTTAAAGCCATCTATTTTACATCAAAACTAAAACTTAAAATGATAATTATTTAAAGATTCGCTGCAATTTAAACATTTATCAAAGCGACGATCGGATGGCCAAAGGCTGTAAAGGCATCACTCTGTCAGTTGGAATCTGGGTTCGAGTTCGGGGTTATAATCTGGAAATTCTCTGATGTTCCGTCCCAGATATTTTAGATCGCATCCTTCACCATCTGGTCGCCTCCATTGTGGACCTGGCCGAATCTATTGTGTGCCATGGTATACAGGTTCTTTTAATGTCCATAGAGTGGAAAGAACTTTTAAAAATTATCATCGCTTTAAGTTAAATAAAAATGAAATTTTTTCATTATTTATCAAAAATCAAGGATTCATTCTAAACTAAACTACTTAAACAGTTGTTTATTTTAAATCTGAATGAGTAATGAAAAAAGAAAATTTCTCTACACAATTCTTGTTCTCGATAATTATACTTTACACTGAAAATATAAAGTTCTAGCATCTATAATGTAAAAGGAAATTCAGTAAAAACAAATAATCTAACATAAAATTAGCATTTATTGTGAATATTTTCATAAAGTTTTAAATATTAAATTCAATTTTATTATTTATTTTAATTATAAAATGATGAATGAATGATTAAATTATAATGATAAAGTTACAAATTTAAAAGGTAAGGTATGTTTTCGAAGTTTTTAAAGTTATCAAAAAGTGAATTTCGAGTTCAAAAGTTCTGGATCGCAGTTTTTCAAAGTGATTTACAGTATATCTTTCATCATCGGTTCCATATTTATTTATGTTAGAGTATTATTTTGTATTATCCAAAAACAATTTTGTTCTTACTTTTTACCTGGTGTCTTTTCTCTCAAACCCCATCTTTTAGCATTGTAGCCAATCTCGAATCAATTGATTGTCTAATAATGACCCCCAACAAATTTCCATTTCCTCTTTATCAGTCTTTGAGTGAACTACAGTCATTATTCGCATCTAATTCCTTAACGTCTCTATACACTTTTAACATTATTCTTTTACATCAAACATCAAAGATGTCGATTCTTTTAGCGCAATCGTCTTTCCCATACCTCACATAAAAGAAAACTGACTACAAATAGCATTTCAATATCTTAATCTTTGAATTCTTAAACACGTTTCTTTAGCCTCCATTCTTTTCCAGAAGATTACTTTAGTAGTCTCTGTCTTTGATGTTAGTATAAATGAGTTCTATCCATTTTAAGATAGCTTAGTTCTTCTACTGAACACTATTCATCCATTTACTTTAACGTAATAATCAATATTTTCATTTTCTTTAATTACTGTTTTCGTTGATTTCACTTATATTCATCCCCAGATCAAATTCTTGTTCAAG
The DNA here is from genome assembly GCF_000671375.1 of Centruroides sculpturatus. NCBI lineage: Eukaryota > Metazoa > Arthropoda > Arachnida > Scorpiones > Buthidae > Centruroides > Centruroides sculpturatus. The sequence continues at coordinate 12,542 of NW_019385308.1, read as the reverse complement.
AATATTAATCTTCTTTAATATCCTTTTCCTAAGTTTTCTTTATTTTCAGATAGAATGGCATCGTAAACATAAGGTATTCTCATAATGACAATAGACTAAAAATCATAATATATATATGTTAAAAGTAATTGTCTTCTCGAAAAAGTTTTATATATATGAACAGGATCAATTTGAATAACAAATTACTAAAATTTAATGAAATACAGTCGTTAAATTAATATAAGAGCTTTGAATTTTAAGACGGATCACATACAGATTCAGCAAAGATCAATAACCGTAGATATTATAATATTTTTCCCTGATCTATATTTTTTCTTTTTCTTTCTTTCTCATAAATTATTTTTTAAGAGGCAAACTTACATTCTAACATTAAAAATCATGTATTACTTTCAATGTAATGTATGAAATTCAGATAAAAGTTTTTAAGATGCTTGAAAATTTTTGAATCATTGTAAAGCATCTTTTCTATTTTAAATTATCATTAAATCATTATCAATTTCATTATTTACAATTAAAAATTTCATAATGTTTAATTCAAAGCTACATAAATTATAATTGATATTAAACAATTGATGGTTATTCTATACATAAATTAACCACTGAACACTGGTTTACCACTTGGAGTTTTCCGAGTTTATTCACGTGTCTAATTACCTAAATAAGGGGAAGTTTCCCATAGAAATTCCTCTCGGAAGCTACCTCTTGGTAGACCGCCCATGTGTTCCTGTATCCTATCAAACCAAACCTTTATTTCATTACATAAAATTTATTTTTAAAAAGTTTTTATTATATAGGAAGTTTATTGTTTATTTACTCTCTTCTAATTCAAGTACTTAATTATTGTCCAGTGAATTTCTTATCTTCGTTCTAATTGTCTTTAATTTAAATTTATCTAAAAACGTTCAACTTTTAGTGAATCTTTGTACACGCAACATCAGGAAAAGATCTTAGGAGCTATAAACTCCAACTTCAGAAGTAAAAGTTGTAGTAATAAATCATATTACAGTGTTTATTTTATTTAGTTCTCAATATATATAACATTCTACTCACACTTTAACCTGGTTTTTATAAGTTTTAAAAATATCACATTCGAAAAATGTACTCTGTAGTTAATCAAATGAAAATGATTTCAAAAAATATTACTAAATTTTCGATAAATTATAAAAATAATCAAATATTTTCTTAATATCTTGAGTTTTCTTAATTATTTCTATTTTTTTTTTTTTTTTAATTCTAATTTTTGATTCTTAAAGAATTTATCAACCTGTAATAGACATTACTTATTAAGTTCGCAGCAATACGCATATAATTTCGTTTACCTGGAGGCATTTAAATAATAATATTAAATTAAATACGATTAATTAAACATAATTCTAACCAAAATAAGATTGAAAATTAGATATTGTAATTAAAAGTAAATAAGATTAAGGTTGTATAAAATTGGCGTTATTTAAAGTCAAATTCCGTAGAATTTTATAGAAGTCAAAAGCAAAATCTGCGTAACGGATCAGGTAAAATTAAGCACTGGTTTAAATTAATGGTCATCATTGATAATAATGAAGAAGCTCAAAGTGATTTCCATTCAAGCATTCGGATTTCTCATGTGCGTTTGGTTGCTTCCTGAGCATGTAAGGCTCACAGTGGAAGAGTAGTTAAAACTACTTAACATCAATCGCGGGTTCGCATCTGATCAATATGCTGGTCATATGGAGTTATCCGGATATTTTTTACTTGTTTAACACCTAAATAGGAGCCAATTTCTCATAAAATGTACCCCGGAAGGAATGCTTTTTTTGGCATATATGCGATGTGCCATTTTGCGTTGTCGTATCTCCTCAAGCAAAATCAAACTTGAATATGTAACATTGATAATAGTTATATAAATAATATATTTTTAATTTTAACAAAATATTATCCATGCAATGCACTATAGACATTATTTGTAAGTAAAAAATTGTATCTCTGAAATACACCGAACTTCCGATTATCCGTGCATGGTCAAAATATCAGAATTACTGTAAAATAACAAAGTATCATAAACAACATTCAACTTTTCTTCCCTTTTTCAACTGTCAATCCTAAGGGGCGGAAGTAAAATGTCCTTAGCCCTGGGATATTATTTAGCAGTAGGCAATTTGAAAAAAAAAATCCTACTATTCCTAAAATTAAAACACAGTAATTTGGGGAAAAAAATGTGAGAATTATACTAATAAATGTAAAATTTAAATTTCTACATATTTTTGAAAATTGAAGAAATCTACATTTTAAGTTTACAGACTAAATATATATTTCTGCTTATGAAACTTGTGACTCACACTTGCATTGCATTATAACGGAGTTGAGCTGTATTTATATATTGTAGTTCATTTAAAACCTCTGATTAGTTTTTTTTTATAGTTTTGAGAGTTTTTGGATTATCCGTGTTTTCGGTTTTTCGTGCACAGCCACAAATTAGCACGGATAATCGGAAGTTCGTTATACTCCATCTATTTAATCAATCAATACATTTATTAAGATGCTATGTGAAGAGCAAGATAACTTTCAACAATTTAATCACAGCTTGAATCTTGCTATTTTTACAATTTCGAAACTAATTGTTAATTTTTTTGGGTTGCAATTTTTTAATTGCAGACCTATACATTCCCATTGTCGTTGGTCGTTGNTAAAAATCATGTATTACTTTCAATGTAATGTATGAAATTCAGATAAAAGTTTTTAAGATGCTTGAAAATTTTTGAATCATTGTAAAGCATCTTTTCTATTTTAAATTATCATTAAATCATTATCAATTTCATTATTTACAATTAAAAATTTCATAATGTTTAATTCAAAGCTACATAAATTATAATTGATATTAAACAATTGATGGTTATTCTATACATAAATTAACCACTGAACACTGGTTTACCACTTGGAGTTTTCCGAGTTTATTCACGTGTCTAATTACCTAAATAAGGGGAAGTTTCCCATAGAAATTCCTCTCGGAAGCTACCTCTTGGTAGACCGCCCATGTGTTCCTGTATCCTATCAAACCAAACCTTTATTTCATTACATAAAATTTATTTTTAAAAAGTTTTTATTATATAGGAAGTTTATTGTTTATTTACTCTCTTCTAATTCAAGTACTTAATTATTGTCCAGTGAATTTCTTATCTTCGTTCTAATTGTCTTTAATTTAAATTTATCTAAAAACGTTCAACTTTTAGTGAATCTTTGTACACGCAACGTCAGGAAAAGATCTTAGGAGCTATAAACTCCAACTTCAGAAGTAAAAGTTGTAGTAATAAATCATATTACAGTGTTTATTTTATTTAGTTCTCAATATATATAACATTCTACTCACACTTTAACCTGGTTTTTATAAGTTTTAAAAATATCACATTCGAAAAATGTACTCTGTAGTTAATCAAATGAAAATGATTTCAAAAAATATTACTAAATTTTCGATAAATTATAAAAATAATCAAATATTTTCTTAATATCTTGAGTTTTCTTAATTATTTCTATTTTTTTTAATTCTAATTTTTGATTCTTAAAGAATTTATCAACCTGTAATAGACATTACTTATTAAGTTCGCAGCAATACGCATATAATTTCGTTTACCTGGAGGCATTTAAATAATAATATTAAATTAAATACGATTAATTAAACATAATTCTAACCAAAATAAGATTGAAAATTAGATATTGTAATTAAAAGTAAATAAGATTAAGGTTGTATAAAATTGGCGTTATTTAAAGTCAAATTCCGTAGAATTTTATAGAAGTCAAAAGCAAAATCTGCGTAACGGATCAGGTAAAATTAAGCACTGGTTTAAATTAATGGTCATCATTGATAATAATGAAGAAGCTCAAAGTGATTTCCATTCAAGCATTCGGATTTCTCATGTGCGTTTGGTTGCTTCCTGAGCATGTAAGGCTCACAGTGGAAGAGTAGTTAAAACTACTTAACATCAATCGCGGGTTCGCATCTGATCAATATGCTGGTCATATGGAGTTATCCGGATATTTTTTACTTGTTTAACACCTAAATAGGAGCCAATTTCTCATAAAATGTACCCCGGAAGGAATGCTTTTTTTGGCATATATGCGATGTGCCATTTTGCGTTGTCGTATCTCCTCAAGCAAAATCAAACTTGAATATGTAACATTGATAATAGTTATATATATATATTTTTAATTTTAACAAAATATTATCCATGCAATGCACTATAGACATTATTTGTAAGTAAAAAATTGTATCTCTGAAATACACCGAACTTCCGATTATCCGTGCATGGTCAAAATATCAGAATTACTGTAAAATAACAAAGTATCATAAACAACATTCAACTTTTCTTCCCTTTTTCAACTGTCAATCCTAAGGGGCGGAAGTAAAATGTCCTTAGCCCTGGGATATTATTTAGCAGTAGGCAATTTGAAAAAAAAAATCCTACTATTCCTAAAATTAAAACACAGTAATTTGGGGAAAAAAATGTGAGAATTATACTAATAAATGTAAAATTTAAATTTCTACATATTTTTGAAAATTGAAGAAATCTACATTTTAAGTTTACAGACTAAATATATATTTCTGCTTATGAAACTTGTGACTCACACTTGCATTGCATTATAACGGAGTTGAGCTGTATTTATATATTGTAGTTCATTTAAAACCTCTGATTAGTTTTTTTTTATAGTTTTGAGAGTTTTTGGATTATCCGTGTTTTCGGTTTTTCGTGCACAGCCACAAATTAGCACGGATAATCGGAAGTTCGTTATACTCCATCTATTTAATCAATCAATACATTTATTAAGATGCTATGTGAAGAGCAAGATAACTTTCAACAATTTAATCACAGCTTGAATCTTGCTATTTTTACAATTTCGAAACTAATTGTTAATTTTTTTGGGTTGCAATTTTTTAATTGCAGACCTATACATTCCCATTGTCGTTGGTCGTTGTGTGTCTGTCCTCCTCTAATCTCGGGAACATAGATAGATGAAAACTGAGACAGGATATGGAAAGCCTAGAGATCGGAGGACCCGATTAACTATATATGAACGTTCTGTCTGGACCAGAAGTCACGTGATATTTTTTAAATTTAAAGATGATTAAAAATTACAGTCCGGCATTGTGACGACATCACAATAAATAATAGCTCGTTATGAAAAGCTTGCCATTATTGAAACAAAGCTATGCAGAGGTGTCAGATATTTAACACCTGATATAGAAGGAATATGAAGCTTCATCCAGATCTGATCGAATAAACTTATAATCTGTTAATCACGGCTGAATAGAGTGCAACACTAGCAGATAAGTTACTATAGAATAGCTCAATTTACACAAATCGATACAAATATAACTGACGTAAGTGGTCAGATCATTTTCGATATTATTAAATATGTAACTAAAATTTTCATTATTATCCACCTCATGCGATAGCTGGAAACACAGTAATGCATTCGATTTCGCATCACCATCATCATACGATTGGACTGGATTGATGGAATAAGGCAACGTAACACTTGGGCGATCTGCCAAGTGGGGTGTTTCACAGGAGAACTTACTATGGAAAACTGGCCCTATTTAAGTGTTAGACATGTAAAGAAAACCCGGAAAACGCTACATGACCAGCCTGCTGGTCAGGCACGAATCCGCGACCAACTACCGGTATTCAGTGGTTATATCTCCACGGACCAGGTGGTCCATCTAATATATAGTATAGGTTTATACATATAGGCTATATAATGATTGAATAAGTTACTCTTGGCTAAAATTATCATAAATTACTTTAATTATTACTTAGAAAAATAGACGATCTACAAATTTTCATCGAAAAGGGTATCTTGAAAGAATTGTTTTATTAAACTACTTCAATTATTTCATGCCTCAAATATTAGAAACATATTTAAATAAATTTACAGCATAATCTTCTTAGATTGTGATTGTAAAGAACTCCAAATGTATTAGAATACGCAATATTAAAGAATATCCAACTTTAGCAATGGTTATTTTAATTAACAATATATGTTCATATTTTTGGTGTATATTTATAGTTTTGTTCAGTTCTACAAAATAATAAATGGTTACTTGGATAAAGGATGAGCAGATATATATCTAAAACAATTACACGAACAATTTATTATGTAAACTCCACTGAAAATTATTAATAATTTACTTACTTGCGTTACATTAACAACGATTTAATGCTATGTTTAAGACACTTTTACAAAAATTGTTGTTAACTGTTGTTTAGTAAACTTTTCCATCTTCCTACATAGATTTTTTGTGAAAAACTTAATACTTTATATCTTACTTCCAACGGATGTTTTTGTTGGGGAGGAAAGTTATATATTAGATAACGATTGACGATATCACTTTACTCAAGCTATAACTGTTCTATCCTTTGAAAACTGAAAATTATCAATATTTCGGTTTATTATATAAAGTTTAATATTTTGTTCCATCTTTTACTCCTTGAAAGCTCGATTGCAGGAGCGTATCCAGGGGGTGCTTATGGTGCTGCAGTGCCCCTTGAAGCCAAAGCATTCTTAAGTTATAAAACCGAATGAATATAATGCATTTCTCATGATTTCAATTAAATAAAATTAGGTAACTCTAACGTAACATTTTCTGAAAAACGAGATGGAGCACGATCCTTGGTCCTCCGAATCAATCTGCCTTGAGCAGCATCCGTATTTTCAAAATCCTAAATGCGTTACTGTTTGGTAACAACAATAATAATATGACGATAATCGAAATTCGCTACGGACTCTGAAGAAATACCCAAGCAAATTAGTTTCGTAATTTAGAAGATTTGGTTTGAGGGGGTGTGGCAATACAACACGAGAAATCTGCTAAAGTGATGAACTGTTATAAAAAACTGAAGACACGTGAAGAAAATCCGGAAAACTCCACGTGGCTAGTCCGTTCGTGAGGTGCGAACCCCGAGAACCCCGACGTTCAGTTTAACCACTCTGCTACCGACACGCTAATTACGAAGGCATACGAAGGTTATATATATTTAATACAAGTAAATGTTAGCTAAAAACATACGAGACGTTACATAAATGTCTAATTTCATAACAATGCAAAGTAACGAATAAAAACAAAGCAATGAAACAAAATAAAATACGAAGTGAATTTCATTGAAAAATTAAAATTTTAAAAATTTATTTTTGTTTAAAGTTTCTAAAAATTCAATATAATTTAAAATATTTAAATACGGAAAAAATATATAAAAGGCATGAAGCATGTTTCAGAATTTTACTTCGAGTAAGTGAGATTTAAGTTGTAGTCTGTTGCAGTTTAATTGCAACAGACTATATGTTTAATTAATATAACAAACTTTAACAATAAATATATAGTGAAGCAAAGAGTAATTGCTCGTAAAGTGAAAACTGTAAATATGTTTAGGATTATCATCAAAGAACATTTGCAAAACGACTATAAAACTGATTATCATGTGTAAGAGAGATACTGCTGACAAATGTGTCTTATATGATGGATGGCCATAGTGACTGATGATATTAAGAACATATATATTTCATAGTTCTTTGGCGTCTGATTTGATCTCTTAAAGCTTGTTGTTCATCTTCTTTATATCAAATCGATTGCCATAGTTGACGAATTTCGTGTTGAACATTACACTTTTTCCAACAACTTAAATACTGAATTCCGGGCTGAAAAGACAGTAATGGCTTTTGTTCCAAGAAATCCTCATAAAACACATATAAAGCCGAAAAGCTATAAATTGCCCAGATCGTATAAAATATATAGCAAATAACAAATGAAATTTAGACAACTCAATACAGTATACAGTACATGCCCTGAAGAATAATTTCTGCTAATTGCAGTACCAATATCATGTCAATCGCATTTGAACATATCTAATCATCCGACCATATCATCAAGACTTAATTATAGTTAAGTGTTGATACTATGATTGGATAGCCGAGGCGGTTAAGACGTCAGTCTACCGCTCTGGAGGACGCGGGATCGAATTTGGGTGAATCCGGACCCAGGAATGCCTAATCCCTGATAGGTTGTGGAGCTCGTCCTTCACCATTCAGTGGCCCCCATTGTAGACCTGGCCGAATTTTCCCTCCTTGAGTATGGAAAAAGGCTCTCTTAGTGCTCACAGGGTGGAAAAAAAATTTTGATACAGATACAAGCTGTCCTAGGAAAAAAGATCAATATTCCGGTAGCTAAAAGGATAAGTTAGTTTAAGCAAAATGTTCATATAAATATATGCTCTATCCAGAATGGTTTCCGAGATAGACACGAAAGCAACAGCTCGAGCGCATTCTTCCTAATCGGTGGATTGGTCGTGGTGGTGTCATTAACTTTAACTGATCACAGAGGCCTCCGGATTAAAGTTAGATTTTTGTTTATGGAGTTGGATGAAGAATAAAGTGTACCAGAAAAAGGTGGATACGCAAGATGAACTGATAGCTCGCATAATGGACGTGTTACCCGCATAAAGGAACGTGCAGATATATTCAGACAAGTAATACGCCACGTTCTCAGGAGAGCAGAAAAATGCATTGAAGTTGACGGAGAAATTTTTGAAAATTTATTATAACCTGCTGGAAATTTGTCACTTGAAAAATAAATATTCAAATGTTTCTATATCGGAAACCATTTGGGATAGCGCATGTTTACATGAACTTTTTTGCTTAAAATTACCTATCCTTTCGCTTTCCGGTATATTGACCTTTCCTCCTGGGACACCCTAACATATTAATAGAGTATAATATTATATTAATAAAAAAATACATGATGATGATAATTTTTTATTTTATAAAAAATTCATTTCTATAGGAAAAAAGTGCAGAAATTTATTTTATTTTGATTTTTTTAAAGATATAAACATATTTTCAACATTTTTTCCTGCTCTGCTCGACAATCTATACATTCATATGGATATGAGCTGTATCCAGAATGGATTCCAAGCTAGAGTCTAAAGCCATGTTTCAATTTTATTATATCAAAACAATGAAAATCGAATATTTTTCAATCCGGATATGTATAAAAGTTTCAATTGAACTAATACAATGGCAAATAAATCCATTTCTTGCTCATTTGCTTTAAAAAATTACAAAAAAAGGAAGAAAACAAGTTTCTTAGAATCGGGTCTACATTTCATTCAATAAATGTAAAAAATATTTACAAATAAATAAAATATCTCATTTTCTGAAAAGGTTTACATTTTAAAGAATATAAAGAAATATTATAATTATATATCGATTCTCTTTCATTAATGAGAAAAATAATTTTATATAGTAAAATTTCTGCATTGGGTGTCACTTAGCAAGTTCTTGTTTCTAAATAGGGATAAATTTAAAAGTGAAAATCGATCAGAATTTTGCCTTCGTTACTGTATAAAATTGGTATATTAAGCAACAAATCTGAAATAAAAAAGACTGATCAATCATACTATTTTCAATAATTTTTTAAAAAAATAAACACTTCCAATCGGATACTTAAAATCAAAAAAGTTGCCATAAATATTACTTCAATTCTAAGAAATCTCATGTGATATTTCTATTCGAAAATTTCAAAAGAAATCTCATCTTCATCTGAAATTCACTAGGGATTTTCAGAATAGAAATAATATGAATATATACGTTTTTATAATGTGTCAATATAAATTTCCCAGTTTACTTATTTATTTTTTTCGCATAAAATAATGCTATTTTTATTCGCCAAATTAAATATTCATTGAGAAATAGCTAAATGGATTCTACAATACTCTGAATTAATTTCCATTCGAGTCATTTTACATTTCAGCTCATTAAGAAATACCTTCGAGTCCAAAGGGCAAATAGAGATACAGTAAGCGTAATTCACAAAATCTATTTTAAATAAATGTTTAGGATGAAATATAAACGTTAATTTCATTGAAATTAACATAATTTTGTTGTTAAAAATTCTTGCATTAATGAAATATTTTAATAAAGTTATTTTTATATCTAATACAATGGCGAAAATATAAAATAAAACGGCCGTTTATTGAACGTTTTCTTGTATAGGCCTATATTTCAAAAAGAAACGTTTCTGATAAAATGGCCGCGATTTGGATGTGGCCGTTGTTAGGGTAAATTGATGAAATAAGGCAACGCAACATTTGGGCGATCTGCCAAAGAGATGCCTTTAAGGAGGATTTTCTATGGAAAACTGGCCCATATTCAGATGTTAGACACGTGAAGAAAGCCTGAAAAATCTTTGGTGAGGCGCGAACCCGCCAGTGTTCAGTGTTTTTAGCCAATCTGCCACTGGTAGACCTTTTATTAGGAGGTGGCCGTTAATGAAAGTTCGCTGCTAATTGAAATTCATAAGACAAAATATATAAACAAAGATATTTTGCATACATAAAAACAATAAAGCAAAATTATGAGAGGCTTTGTTTTTTTATAAATATTTGATTCTATAATATAAATTTTCTAAAATGAATATACAAATTCAATATTCTACTATTTAAAGACTTTTAGAGTTTAAATTGTATATACATAAAATTGATCTATCTAGTTAAAGATCACTGTAGTATACTGTACTCTATAATTAAAAATCTAGTTTTTAATTATAGAGTATATACAGTTTAATATTACTATAATTTAAATGTAAATAAATAATACATTTTATTAAATTTATGATATTTCTATAATTACGTATTTATTAGATTATTTTTTAAATTTCATCTTCATCTGGATCTCAAAGAATTTTCAGAACGGAAATAATACATTCGTTCTTTTATTTTATGAAACAGGTCCTCTTATACAGGGACGTCCTGCGAAAGGGACTGACTGTTAATAGAAGAATGTATATGAGCTATGAGAAGCCTTGTAAATGAGAAGCCCATTTAATCAAGGGTTTCTCATTCACTAAGGTCTCAAACATGCTTGCTACAAATTATTCATTGCATTGCACATCTTGTATATTTTAAGACAACATCCTTTATTTTTTGTCAAATTTATTTTTAAAATATTATTCAGTTTTTTCCATCCCTTTTTTAAAGTATATTGGGTTCTAGTTATTAGAAAAACCAGAAGATCAAAATACATTTCTAATGAAATTAAATTTTTGAAACATTGAAAAAAAAATACGTTGTCAATATTCCTTGTTATAATCATATTTACTTTTTCAGCTTTTTATACTCAAAAAATTATATTTTTAAAGGATAATTAGATCACTTACTTTTATTTATTAAAAAAAAAGCAAAGTTAATGCATACCAGAAGAACCCTTCATCTAGCTACCCATAAGAGAAAAAAATTAAGATTTTTAATCAAAATATATCATTAAGCACTATCTTTATAAAGATAAATTATTGTTTATACCGTAAACAATAATATATCTTTCCGCCTCCTCTGTAGGAAACAGAATTCAATAGTTAAAAAATATATCAGTGATGAAATTATTAAAATTTCCTTTAACATTCTTTGTAGTTGTTCAGATAATAATATATAAACCTTTGGTTTGTTGTACTTTATTTCCTTTCTGTAACATATTTTAATTTTTCTCCCATTCTGTGTAATAGAAACCTGTTATAAATCCTCAGAATTACCGTAATCTACTGCTACGAGAATGATTATTTACTTTTTTCAGCACATAAATCAAGTACAGATTTGCTGAAAAATTAAATAAATACTATTCATATAACTAAAATATTTATGCCTGTATAAAGGACATGCAGCATTAGTGTTGTCGATAAAAACGAGGGAAAGAATTCAATTTAAAGACGCATAATTTTACACATTTGTAATGAAATGAAATAAACCTTTACGTACTGTACGTACATTATTTTCATAAAATTATCATTTAAAAAGGCAAAAAAGGGGGAAAAATAGCGAAAATTATGAATATGTTCAATAATTCACGAGCAAACAAGTTACTTATTGAAAAAAAAATTTTTTAATTTCTGAAAATTATGCAAATTAATATACGGACAAAATCTAATATTAATTTTTAAATATATTTTTTCAAATTCTTCATAAATTGCCATATTAAAAGACTAAATACAGTAGTTTTATTTCATTAGCAATTATTATAGCAACGTAAACAAACCAATAGCATAGTCCGTTTTATATGAAACAGGCTAAACTCTTGGTTTGTTACATAGCTGCCAATAGGCGCATTCATTTTTCTGAATAGTGTACATTATTACGTCAATTTGACGTCGTTTTTACAGTTTTCTTATGAGAAAGTGTGATAATGACGTAAAAGTGTATCTTATTTAGACAAGATGAATGAACTTAATATTTCATTAAATATCCACATTAATGATTTAACTATTACGTTATTTCTTTTAAATAATAATAATTCAGAACTTTTTTTACGTTCTTGAAATCGTGTCGGTGATTATTTTTGTCTTTTTGAACACCATACAGTGTTTAAGATGAAGATTGCCAAGTGTTCGTGTACTATATGGTGTTGAAAAAGACAAAAATTCAGAACTTATTAATAAACTATTACGTTATTTCTTTTAAATAATAATAATTCAGAACTTTTTTTACGTTCTTGAAACCGTGTCGGTGATTATTTTTGTCTTTTTGAACACC